>NW_013657661.1:108997-113367 GCF_000142905.1 Thecamonas trahens ATCC 50062
TGTTGAGAACGCATACTTTTCCGGGCATGGTTAGGGGTGCTGTATCCTCCTCAGAGGTAGGGGGGGAGGGGTGGAGAGCGGTGGTGGTGGTAGGAAGGTGAGGGAGGTGGGGTGGGTAGAGTGGGGGTGGGGGGTGGGGTGGGAGCGGTGGCGGGGTGGGGAGGGAACCGACCGAAGGTTCCGGCGCGCGCCCAGGCGGGGAAAGGGAGCTGGGAAAGAGGAAGGAGGGGGGGGGGGGGGGGGTTGTAGGGACGATCATGGCACCCATAGGAGGTGATGAGCATGATGGTACAAGGATGGCAGATGGCGTACCAGGGTATGATCTGATCTCGCCTATACCCATGCCAACCACCGATCCGTGGGCCTCCATCATTCGTGAAGCCCGGCATGGCGGTGACGTCGGTGCAGCACTCGCACTCGCACGACGACCACCCCCGCCACGACCACCACCGACGGAAGGGAGGAAGGCCACACTACGTCTCATAGTGACCCAACTCGCTTCTCTCCCTCTCCCCACCCACTCACCCACCACCACCACCACCACCCCACACACACACACACACACCACATTCCTTACGCTCATCCGCTCACCTCATACGGCTGCTTGCAGAGGGGAGAGACCGAGTACACGTACCTGCTTTCGTCCACGCACCCACCGCCTCCCCCATCGCACCACCCCTCGAGTGCGACCAACCGGTTCGAGCGCAGGCAGCAGTGACAGGGCCCTGACGGCATACTGAAGAGATGAACGACAGCGAAGAGATGATGGAGGAGAGCATCGGCGGTGGCATCCGCAATGGTGGAGGCGTACATGTGCTGGAGAGTGACGAGATCGCGATGATGGACAACGACAGCGAGGCTAGTGGTGGTCTCGGGCAGATGGTCATGGCCACGCCAGCTGGTGGAGATGAGGCAAGGAATCACCGTGCGAGTGGTGAGATCCAACTCATGATCCCGAGGAACCGAGCCAGGGCTGGGAGTGGTAGGCTAGGCCGCCAGGGAGGCACTGGCTCGGATGTGGGCCAGTCACCCGTGGCCGGAGACATGCTCGCGCCGCTAGGCACGGGCACCACACCACAACTGGAGTCGTTCCCGCTCATGCCGATCCCGTCGCCGCAGCTGCGGCAAGATCTCAGCGGATGCTGCCCGATGTGTGGCCAGCAGGCCGGCGGGAGCGTAGGCGGGCTGGCGGGCGCATGCGGTGCCGACTTTCGCGTCGAGCACATGGACAACGACAGCGATGCAGAGACAGTGAGCGAGGCTGCAGACAACGACGCCGATGTCGTGCTGGCGTGGATGGCGTCGGCAGAAAGTCTGCAGATGCTGCAGCCGCCGCGGCTGGCCGAGTCGCACTTTCGGATCCTCGCCGGTGCGCACTCGGTGTCGGACGGCGACGAATCGGGTGAGGACGACGAGGCTGCCGAGGAGGTGGAGACTGCCGGCTCACGGCGGCGGCGGCAGAGCGTGCGGCTGGCCGATCAGGCCTTTGCCACGGGCTACTACCGGCGGTTCTTCCAGGAGCTGGGGAAAATCGGCTCGGGCTTTGCCGGCGGAGTGTACCTCTGCCAGCACCACCTCGACGCATGCGACCTCGGGCTGTACGCGCTCAAGAAGATCCCGGTCGGGACGGCGACGGCGCTGTTGGAGGCGACGCTGGAGGAGGTGCGGATTCTGCGGCGGCTGCAGCACCCCAACGTCATCCACTTTAAGCATGTGTGGCTCGAGATGGCCGAGAACCCGGCCGACTTTGGCCCGCCGCTGCCGTGTCTCTTTGTGCTGATGCAGTTTGCCAACGCCGGCAACCTCGCCGAGCTGCTGGGGCTCAATGCGGCGCCGCCGACGCCGGCGGAGCAGGCCGCCGCGAGACGGGCCGCCGCCCGTGGCATGAGTGCGCCCGACGCCGGGATGGAGCTTCCGCTGAGCGTGGTCTGGGCCATGCTCCGTGACGTGCTCTCAGGCCTGGCGTACCTCCATGACAACGGCATTGTTCACTGCGACATCAAGCCGGAGAACATCCTCGTGCACGAGTACCTCGCCGACGATCTCGAGGCGTCGCGGCGGAGCCGGTTCCAGCGCGACACGGCGCATCTGCGGCTGTTGCTGACCGACTTTGGCCAGTCGCGGATGCTCTCGGACGCGCACGTCCGGTCGGGCAACACCGGAACGCTGCGGTACACTGCCCCCGAGCTACTGGCCCACGCTGAGGCCGGCTCGCGGTTCGCGCACCTGCAGACGTATGCGTCGGACGTGTGGGCCCTCGGCATCACCTTTTACCAAATGGTCACCCGCCAGTCGCCGTACGACGAGCGCCGCGAGCTCGGCGACCAGATCCAGGCGCTCCCCAGCGCACCGCGTGGTGCTTGGCCGCCTACCACCGGGCAGGCTGACGTCGACGCCGTCCTTGCCAAGATGCTCGCCCTCCACCCGCGCGAACGCTCATCGTCTGCCGCGCTCCTCGCCGCCATCACCGCCCGGCTCGGCTCGGACGCGCCGCAGATCTCGCGTGCCATCATCCCGTACGCTGTACGCCGCCGGCAGGTTGTCATTGCCCAGCGCCGGGCACGGGTCGGTCGCGATGTGGCCCTCGCCTCGGCCCTGCCTGCGCTCACCTTTCCTCGGCTGGCGCTGCCGCCGGCAGGCAACGCCGACGCCGACGGCGTCGAGGACGAGGGTGCGTCTGCACGGCACGGCTCGCCGGTTCTAGGCCCGCACGAGAGTGCGCCTGACGCCAGGCATGGCGATGGCGTGTCGTGGACGACGATGGGCTCGGTGGCCGTGGTGGCGTTTGCGGTCGGATGGTCGGTCGGACAAACAATGAGCTGACCGCACACGCCCGCCTCATCTGCTGCTCATACCTTTACCGCAGCTAGGCGATCGCCGCTGTTAGGTGGTCACTGCTCGGGCACCGGCTCAAAGTCCTGGGCCATGACAACGCGGTAGCGAACGGCGTTGTCGCGGAGCTTGTCGAGGGCGGCGTTGACGGCCGACATGGACGAGTGCTCGATGACCGGGGCAATGCCATGCTTGCGGAAAAGGCCAGCATCTCGGCCTGCTCCTTGGGCGAGCCGATGAGCGAGCCGCAGAGGGTGATGCGGTTGGCAATGAGCTTGCGGGCGTCAAAGGTCATGGGCTCGGGGGGAGGCCGAGCATGCAGAAGACGCCGTCGGGCGCGCAAAGGCCAAGGAAGAGCTCCCATGGCAACGAGGCCGAGACCGTGCAGAGGATAAAGTCAAAGGTGCCCTGGGCGGCGGCCATGGCGTCGGCGTCCGACGAGAGCAGGAAGCTCGTAGCGCCAAAGGTCTGCGCCTCGGCCTCCTTGGACGGCGTCCGCGAAATGGCGGTGACCGAGTATCCAAGCGCGGCCGCGTACTGCACGCCCATGTGGCCGAGGCCGCCGATGCCGACGACGCCAACCCGAGCGCCGGGCTTAAGCCCCTTGCCAAAGTGGACCAGCGGCGAGTACGTGGTGATGCCGGCGCAGAGGAGCGGTGCGGCCACCGCCGAGTCCATGCCGTCGGGAATGGGAATGGCAAAGGCCTCGTGGGTGATGTGCGCCTCGGCATAGCCGCCGTATGTCACGCCCGGCGGATTCGGGATGGGCGAGTTGTAGGTAAACACACGCTTGGGGCAAAAGTTATTGGCCTCACGCCCGCACTCGCGGCACGCCTCGCCATCCATGCACGCCCCACCCTGCGGACCAACACCGACGCGATCGCCTACCGCCACCAACGAGACAGCCGGGCCCACGGCGGTGACCGTACCCACGATCTCATGACCCGGGACCATGGGATAGTTGTTGCCGGCCATCTCGTTGTCAACACGATGCAGGTCCGAGTGACAGACACCGCAGTGGGTGATGGAGATCTGGATGAAGGGGGGTGAGGGGTGAGAGGGGAGGGGGGGGCAGGGGGGGGAGGGGGGAGGGGGGCAGGGGGGGAGAGGAGGTATGTAGGCACCATCAAATACACAACATGGCACATGGTAGCCGTGTCATGCGAGTGAAGGAGACCGAGTACAGGGCAGGTGTCCCTGTGCTCTTGCTATAGCACAGTCTGGCAAGGGAGGGGCGAATGCCCATGCCCCCCTCTCTCCCCCCCCTCCCCCACAGTCCCTTGCTCGACCCCCCTCATACCCCCCCCCCCAGTCCCCGTGAGGGAGAGGGAGAGAGAAAGAGGGAGGGAGGTGGGGGAATGGGGAGGGGGAGGGGGGAGGGGGAGGGGGGATGGCATACCCCTCTCTGCCACCACACACTGCGCCAAGTGGTTGGGCAGGGTGGCGACAGACACTGTGCGGGGATAAGGGAAGGGGAGGGGAGGGGGAGGGGAGGGGGGGGGCTTGTAGCTTACCAGCACGTCGTGGTCGCCGCTAAG
>NW_013657661.1:113683-152177 GCF_000142905.1 Thecamonas trahens ATCC 50062
TAGGGGGGGGGGAGGGGAGGGGGGTCCGGACAAGGCAGAGTCAAGAGGTGGCGGAGACAGTGACAGTGACTGAGGCAGAGGTAGTGGCGCAACCGGGGCGCGACTGTTATGTTAGGCTCAATCAGCATTGGTCCTCGTTTGGTGCTTACTCGAGATCCGACGACTCCTCGCCGGGCTCCGAGTCATCATCGTTGGACGAGCCGGCTTCGGCATCCGACTTGGGCGACGGGGCGATGGTCTCGCCGGCGCCAAACGAGCCGATGAAGAGGAAGACGAGGACTGTGGCGAGAAGGGCAAGGAACGAACTCGCCACGCAGAGGTAGAACGACCACGACGGCGCCATCTTCTTGGTGTTGCCACCGCTGTACGGCGATGGCGACTTCTCGTACTCGGCCGTATCAAAGAGGAGCGCGGCGTAGAGAATCCAGCCCAGGAGCATGCCAATGGCGTGGAGGAGAACCAGCGAGAATCCGGCGCCAGCCATCGACTTGGGCGGCAGCGGGCCGGCTTCCACAAACGCCAGATGCGCCAGCGCAAGCACGCCCACACCGAGCGATGCCACCAGCGTGTAGTATGTCACCTCGCCTGCGCGGAACTTGCGCTTGTCGGTCTGCGAGTTCTTCAGCAGCGCGTTGCTAAGCAAGTTTGTTTGCGTGGGCGAGTGTGAGTGTCACGGCGTTTCTCTCAACTTGCCCGGCAAAATTTTGCGCCGTCCCCTACACCCGCCATGCCAGCACACGGCCTCCTCAAAACAGCCGTTGGCCGCCCTCCCCGCCGCGACCGAGGCCATCATCACCCACACCATCCGCATGCACATGCTCACGAGCGCCCGACTACGCGGATGTTTCTCAACACCGACTATCCCCCTCCCCCCTCCCCCCCCCTGAACCCTCCCCCACCTGCTCTCGCTCGCGCCCGTCTGTGCTCGTACCACTGGCGAGCCGAGACGCCCGCATCGTCCTCCTGGCGGAAGCACTTGTAGGCAAGGCCTGCGCGGCCGTAAAACTTGTTCGAGCCCGAAGAAAAGTCAACGGTGACCCAGTAGGTGGTAAGGAGCGCAATGAGGCCGCAGAGGAGGCTCAGGCCCATCAAGAACGTGGCGCATCCGTGCTTCGATCGCCCAGCCATGCCGTGTAATTGGTCGAGTTGGGTCTTGAGGAACAGTGCATAAACAGACATCAACGAACAGACGACCAAACAAACCCAGACAATGATCGACACCACCATCATGATCATCGCTTCATACCCACCGATACGTGGGGGGGGGGGGGGGGGGCAGCGACTACGCCTGACTGGGTGAGGTAGACGGGGACAGGCGAGGGAAGGGATAGGTCCCTTGTTGAGTGTGTGTGTGTGTGTGAGGTATGTGGTGATAGGCGAAGCATGAGCAGGTGTGTTTAAAAAAGAAGGCAAAATGTGTGATCACCAACTGTTCGATGGCTGGCTTCACCCCATGCACCCATCACGACTCTCTTTCTCTGGCGATATCTGCAGAGAAAGAAAGAGAGAAAGAGAGATTGCGTACATGTGCATGTATGTGCATGTATGCGCTTTAGGCATCGTGCCGTAGACAGGCTCTTGCATGCATCGGATGCGAATTGTCGGTGATCTACGTACAGCTGACTCGAGTGCGGAAATGGACCTGTCAGGACTGAGCGCGGCCAAGGCGCAGCTGAGCGAGACGACGACGGTGGACAAGTCCAAGCCGGTACTGACTGAGACATGGACGCCCGAGTACCTCCGCTCGTACCAGCATGCCGTACTCGATGTCAACCTGGAGGCCTGGCTCCCGGCCGTGGTCGACTCGACCTTTGCCACCTGGCTCGCCCCGCTCACCCTTGACGACGCCGCCGCCCTTGTGGCCAACTACGAGGCCGATCAT
This sequence comes from Thecamonas trahens ATCC 50062, assembly GCF_000142905.1. NCBI lineage: Eukaryota > Apusomonadida > Apusomonadidae > Thecamonas > Thecamonas trahens. The sequence goes on from NW_013657661.1 coordinate 115,566, forward strand.
CCGGAAGAGGCTGCCGCCGGATCGGGCTCTCTGCCAGACGATGCTGCGGCGGCGGTGGCGGCAGTGGCGCGTGTCGGCGATGGCGACTGGCAGGAGGCGCTGCGGGCTCGCCTCGAGGCCGCCATCGCCGAGGGTATGGCTGCCCTGGGCGCATCGTTTGTCTTTGTCAAGACCTCATCGCGCTCGCCCAAGGACGCCGCGGCGGCTGACGGGGCCATGGCAGCAGCGTACACCGAGGCGTTGCAAGCCGAGCCGGACGCCGAGACTTTCAACGGAAAGCTCAACGCCTTGCTCCGTGCCGGCCTTGCCGTTCTCCGCGTCGACTCGCCGCCCCAGGGCGCGACGCTGCTGCTCACCTCGGAACGTATTTACCAGGACATGCTCATGGCGCTCAAGTACCCGGATCGCTTCCACGAGAACGTTGTCGTCCGCCAGTGGGTCGATCTCGACGTCGGCTTTGAGTTTCGTGGCTTTGTTGCTCGCGGCGTGCTCACCGCGCTCTCGCAGTACAACCACCTCTCGTACTTTGCCGAGCTCGCTGCCGCCGGGCCGGACATAGCCGATGTCATCCGCACGGCATTTGACAGTCCCGCCATGGCCGGTGCGCTCTCGGCTGCCGGCTTTGACGACTACGTCATCGACTTTGGCCTCGTCGCCAACCCGGCCCGGGACGATGGCTACGACGTGTGGATCATCGAGATCAACCCGTTTCTCGAGACAACCGACCCTGCCCTCATGCACTGGTCCCGTGATGCCGCTCTCCTTGCTGGCGAGCTCCCGTTTGAGTATCGCTACAACACGTCGGCGCCGGCAGGCGCCAAGGCCAATGTCTCTGCCGAGTGGTGCGCCATCATGGGCGTGTGAGTCAGCGCGAAGCCTCGCTGACGGTGACGACGACGACACCTTGGCAGGAGAGTACGGGTCGATGCTCGGGCCTGGCGCGGCGATGGGCGGTGGCTGGCAAAGCCAGCCACACGTTGGTCACCTCTCCTTCGGGCATCGCAACGAGCGCCACATCGATGCACTCTTCCACACAGAGCGGACTATGCCAGCGGCGCCTCGCACGGTCCCGCATCAAACAAGACCTTACAGCTTCCCACGGCTGGCGTGGTGGGCCGGCTTTTGTGGCCACCGTTTGCCCACGCGACCGAGATCCATTGCCCACACATGCGGCATCGGCATCCTTCCCTCCCTCAACCACCGCACCTGCGACCAGTCGAGTTGAACAGCTCCAAACCCCCCACTCGACCAGACTCCCCCCCCCCCACCCCCCACCCCCCCCTCCCCCCCACTCTCCCTCTCCCTCACCCAACGCGCGCGCGCGCGTGTGTGTGTGTGTGTGTGTGTTGCCCGTGTGTGTAGGCAGATATGCTCGCACCACTACGGAGCATACTGCGCTACCTGTGCTTCCTCTACATCCGACTCTTCCTCACCACCTACGTGGAGGAGACGGTGGAGCTGACCGACGCACGACGATGGCAGGCACCGCCTGGATCATCCCCTCCACCCGATGGCCCTCAGCCGGACACAGACACAGAGCCAGACACAACAGAACCATACAAGGATCAAGATGCAGATACTCTGCTGTCACCGCCATCAACAGCGCCGCAACCCTCCACCCGCCTCTCCCTCCCGACTTGGCCATCGTCCGTCTCACCCGACGACCATGCCGCCGACGACGACGACGCCATCATCCACCCTTCAGCCTCCCGGCTCACGCCGTCATCGCTCTCAGGATACTTGCTCAACGCACTGCCGGCCTCCATACACACCCCGAATCGGACTCCAACCCGGACGCCGTCCATCGTCCGCAGACTTCCGGCCGCCCCGCTCGCCGCGCCCGTCGTCACCCCGACAAGTTCGGGCTGCCTCTATCTCGTTTGGTCCGCCTCACCCGAGGCTGACGAGGCCAACGAGCCGGACGAGCTGCATGCTGTCGATCCGCTCGTTGTCCTCACCCACCTCCCGCGTGTTGTCCACACCTCGGTCTTCCTTGCCCCAACTTTTGCCGCCACCGCCACCCCGTTCATCCGCTGGGTCCTCGCCGGCGCATCGGTCGTCACAGCCGATCCGACGACATCGCCGCTTCGCCACATCGCCTCGGCCATTGTCGCCCGCCTCGCCGCCGGCGACGACGTCGTCCTCGGCTCGCTCGGCCTCGAGCAAGCCACACACCGCGAGCTTCTCACCCACGTCCTAACCCTCACTGCCAACGAGTCCCTCACGCCTGCCATCGTCCCGGTCACCTGCCTCCATGTCCGCACCTCGGCCACTCGCCGCCGCATATTCTTGGTCTTTGCCGAGCTCATTGCGCCCGAGCCCGAACTTGCTGCGTCTGACCTCGCCGCTGCGCTCTGCGCCATGTACATCCCGTCCACTTCCGGTGCCTCCTCGTCGGTCCTCGGCCTCACCCGCGATCACCTCTCGCTCTGCCAAGCCACGCTCAAGCTCTTGCCCGACCTCGCCCGCGGCGCCGGGTCCGGCGGCACCGCGCCCTGGTGCTACACCCTCCGTCGCTTCACGCACGGCCAGCGCGCCGCCATCATTCGCAAGGTCGGCGCCCTCCTCGTCTCTCGCTCTTCGACACCCCACGTCACTGCCTTTGAGTCGTCCACCCTCACCTACCTTGCCGAGCTCGACGGCATGGGTGTCCGCGACGCCGAGGTCTCGCGCCAGCTCACCGGCCCGGCTCTTGTCGTCCGCCTCGTCAAGGCCCTGGCCGTCTCGCTCGTCCTCGCTCCGCTCTCCATCGCCGGCGTCGCCTCGCTCCTCCCGGTCTCCGCCGCCGTCTCGCTCGCCGCTCGCCTCACCTCGCACGACGCCGCCGCACCTCGCCTCCGCCACTCCATTCACGTCTTTTCGCTCTGGCACCTCCTCTACTCGCTCGCCACATGGTACCTTCTCGGCTGGTCTGCCCTCGCCGCCTCGCTCCTCGTCCTCCCGTTTGTCGGCTACCTCTTCACCCTCTCCACCCACGCCGTTCTCCAGCTCGCCGCCGCTGTCTCGTCCGTCGGTCTCATGCTCCGATCCGGCTCGGCTTCCGCCGGCATTGTCAAGCTCCGCACCCTCCGCGCGGCCGCTCTCGCCGCGCTCACAGACATGCTTGTTGCCGCTCCGTCGAGGCTCCCGGCCCTCGTCCGTGCTCCCGCCGCCGCCTCGGGCTACCGCATCAACCCCATGCACATGCTCGCCCACACCGTCCCGCCGCTCGCCCCACTCCCGCCGCTCGCCAACCGCTTCTACTCGCACGGATCCTTCATGGGCGCCGCACCCGCCCTCCTCGCCTCGCCGCCCTGGGCCGCCGTTCTCGAGGCCCTCATGCCCGATGTTTTTGCCGACGTCGTTGCCGCTGTCTCATCCCGCGGCGCCACTCGCTCTGCCTCTGTTTCTGGAGTCGTTATGGCTATGCTCGAGAACAACCCGGTCCTCGCCGCCTTTGGCGCTTCCGCCGACCCAGAGTGGGTCGCCCCGGTCTTTGAGTGGGACGTCTTCATCGACCCGGCCCTCTTTGCGCCCGACTCGCCGCCGCTCCCGCCGCAACGCATCCTCCACTCGCTTGTCATCGCCCACGGCGCCGCCTCACACCTTGTTGCCGAGCACTTTGGCTTCACCTCGTACGCCTCGGTCGCCTCCACACGCAAGACCGCCGCCGGAGGCGTTGCCGCAGCTGACTGGCTTGATCTCATGCGCCGCGCCCTTGACCTCGCTCCGCTCGCTGCTGCTGCTGCCACCGCCCCGGGCGATCTCGCCGCCGCAGACCTCGCCGCCGCCCTCGCCACCGTTGCCGCAGAGCCTCGCGTCCCTGGCGACGCCACTTTTCTCAAAGTCACCCCTCCGCGGCTCGTCGTCCCTGCCATTCGCGCCGCCCTTGGCGACGCCCCGCTTGCCCTTGTCCTCGACGTCAAGTCCTTCACTGCCCCGCCAGATGTCCTCCAGCTGGTCGTCGACGCCTGCATCGACGTCGGCATTGACATTGCCGGCGTCGGCTCATTCCGCGCTCCGCAGATCTCTTCCCTCACCTCGACCACGCCGCTCTACTTTTTCCACTTTGCCGGTGATCTGCAGGCCGCCGCCGCTTCGCTCCCTCGCTCCGCCTCGGTCCTCTTCAACGTCGGCTCGCTCATCGAATACTCGCGCCTCCCATCCTCCTCCTCGTCCAAGCTGGCCTCGTACTCGCTCAACGACAAGGCGCTCGACCAGCTTGCAGACCTCAAGCAGGCCTACGCCCTCCACATTGGCCTCTACACTCAAGAATCCGATCTCGACTTTGCCGCCGCCCGCATCATCTTTGAGCTGGCAGACGCCCGTCCGGACCTCTTCGACCTCGGCCTTGCATGGGGCGGCCTCGCCGCCGCCGCCGCTGCTGACATCCTTCCCTCCTTTGTCAAGGGCACCATTGGAACCATGACCCAGGGCGTTGTCGGCAAGGGCTGGTCCACAAACACCCCAGACGCCCAGATCGTCGCTCTCCAAGCCCAGCACGCCGCCCTCGCCGATCGCGTGTCCAAGCTCGAAGCCGACCTCGCTGCCGTCCTCGCCACCACCCGCTCCTGCCCCACATGCTGCCCCACGGCTGCGTCCTGACCACTGCGCCCTGCTTTACCGTTCCAGCGACAGCGCCGTGTGAGGAAAGAACGAAGGGTCTCGCCGCTCGAGCTTGGCCAGAACGTACCCTTCACGTCCGGTCAGTTCCAGAAAGTCCTTGCCGCGCAAGTGCTCAAACAGCGCCACGTACGCCCACATCGAGTGCTCGCGCTTGACATGGTACACAAATCCGGGCCCATCGCGCGTCAGGTCGTCGCGCGAGAGTCCGCACACAAAGCACTTGTTCTGGATGTCGTGCTCCACTGCATGCTTCCGCGTCCGCAGCGCTGCAAACGTGTCCACAATGATGGCGAGGAGGAGGTTGAGGAAGAGGACCACAAACACAAAGTAGTACGAGAGATCATACGCCACTCGCCCATACGAGTGCATGCGGTCCGGCGTGTACGGATGCAGCACCATCTGGTCGCCGATGCCTCCCGACGAACGAAGCCCGAGATTCGTCACCGTCACAATGCACTCAAGCAGCGAGGTGCAGTACGAGCTCCCGGCAATGTCAAAGTCGCTACGGAAGAGCACAAAGCCGGCAAGCGCGTACATGTACATCCACACAAGGCCGAGCACCACAGTCAGTCCGATCGCTTTGGCGTTCACCATGATTGCCAGCGTCACAGACCGCAGCGTCTCGCTCCGCGTCACAATGTCCAACAAGTGGTACGAGAAGAACGCAGGATGGATCACGTTGCCAAACACCGCAAACGCCACATACAGCAAGTGGAAGCAAAAGAACGGCTGCCGACACAGATACACCGCAGAACGCACACCCTTCACCGCCGCAGACGCAGGCATCGCCCGCGACCGCCAATATCGTCGCAGCACAAGCGGCGCTTGGGAGACAAGATAGATGAGAACCACGAGCCCAGACGTAGCCGTCTGCACCCCGCCAAACATCGTGACGCAGATTCGGATAGACTCGCTTCGCCACGTATTGTCGCGCGATCTCGACTGGAGCCCAACAAGCAGCAGCGCGTTGATCACCACGGCAAGGAGGAGCGACGTGTTCCGCAGCGCCTGCTCGTGCCGCCCCACATACCGCCAGAACACAAACGGCTCCAGCCGCGACCGATGGTGCATCTCGTCGAGCAAGTCCTCGGCGCGGTCTAGAAAGTCGCGCAGCCGCGTGTCGTCGCGCGCCACGTCCCACACAAGCCGCCGCCGCGACCGCTTGTTCAGCAACCGCGCCGCCGAAGGAACCTTGAAGTACATCCGCTCCACGCCCGCATCCCCATGGGCGATCTCCACAGATGACACCTGCCGCTCAAAGAACGCTCCCACGCCGTCATCAAGCTCCGCAAACAGCGCCTGTAGCTCTGGCGCGTCAGGTGCCTTGTCGTGGAGGCTGCGGAGGAGGATGTAGCATGCTACTGCCTCTTCAAACTGCGCGTCCGCCGTCGCCGCCGCCGCCGCCGCCGCTGCTGCGGCTGCGCTGCTGGTCACACTCTGCGAGGTATCGCTCTCCGCCTCGCACCGCCCGCCACCTCCAATCCCGCCCCGGCGGAATGCCGCGCGCGCCTCCTGCTGCCGCGCCTCCCATGGCACCGCCTCGCCCGTCACGTCGCGCTCCGTTCGACCTCGCTCGCGCACGCCGTCGCGCTTTCCCTGCTCACCGGCGGCTGCCTCCAGAATCTGCTGCAGTACATTGACGTTGAGCTTGGAGAGCACGACGCCGTGAACTGGAGGCTCGTCGCAACCAGGCTCAAACCGCCTGGCCCGGCTTGTCGATGATCCCTCCACAATCGCTGCCACAGCCGTCAGCGCTGTCTTGCGCAACCGATACACATCGGCCTTGGCGCAGCCGTCCAGCTTGGAGCTCAGCAGCGAGTTGACTACCTCGATCACCGACGAGTCGGCAAGCACTCGCTGGTTCGCTGGGTTCGGCCCCTGGCAGAGCTCGGCAAGGGTGGCAAACGCTTGGGTTGCCACGTGGATTGTCGCCGCGCTCACTGATGAAGCCAGCAGCGAGACATACCGCGCGAGTGCCGCAACAACGTTGAACGACCGCACCACGTCGACCTGCTCTCGCAAGTACTCTTGGAACTCGTGGTGATGGTTTTCACACAGTGCCTGGAGAAGGAGCAGGACCGTAAAGACATGGCCCTCCTCGCCATGCACGTCCTGCCGCTTGTCGCGCGACATGATGACTCGCCCACCTTGCCCCGGTTGCTCCTCCAACAAGGACAGCCCACGCCGAAAGTTGAACCGCTGCAGCACCTCGGCCTGCAACAGCCGCGGGTTCTGCACAAGAAGCGCAGCCTTGTCCTCGATCTCGAACCCGGCCTTGACCAGAAGCTGCTCTAGCCGCCGGAGCAGTGGCACTTGGAACCGGTACACCGCATTGAGGGGGTGCACCTCGCGCGCGCGGGTGTTCCCGCGCCGCACAAGCCGCTCAAACATCAACTGCTTGTCATGGAGCATCTCGTTGCGCTGCTTGAGAAACGCCTGCTCCGACGCCAGCCCAGATTCAACGCTCATCGTATCCGACTCGCTCTCGTTCCAACCGTCGCTTCCGTCGCTCCTCGCCTCGCTCCCGGCGTACAGCTCGTTGGCGAGGTCAGCGCCGGTGTCGAGCAAATCAATCGAAGCCGCCGAGAGCCCGTCCGACTCGCACGACCCGCGACGGCCGCGCTGGAACTTAACTTCAGCCTCAAGATCGAGCACCGACGTAGCCCCCAGATGGCCGAGAAGATTGGCCGGCCGAGTCACCGCCGCGTACAACGTCGCTTGCACGTCCATGTTTCCACCGGCGAGCAGCGCGTGAAGTACCGCGAGGCCGGGGAGGACCAGCGAGCCTTGGCTCGAGACCACAAACTGCACCACCTTGCTTGTCAGCCCCAGCGAGTCGAGTCGCGCCTGCTCGGCTCGCAGCCGCTCTCGCGACAGCAAATGACTCTCAGTTGGCGATCGCAGCGCAGGGTCGTCGCCGCCCGACGCAACTGTCATCGTCAGCGCCAGCGTCGGTGCAAGTCCGGCAACCAGCGAGTCTGCCACTTTGGTCGAGGCGGACCCGCGATCCTCGCGCGCAGCCCATGTGAGGATATCGAGACAGAGCTGCGCAAAGTGGACCCCGTGCACACTGTTCCCGGCCTCCGCAAACAGCTCCGTGTGCGAAATGAGGTTCGACAGCGCTCCGTCGCGCTCACGCGCTCGCATCTCAAACACCAGCTTGGTCCACCCTTGACTCGACCCAGTGTACTCGTCTTTGTAGCTCCGCACAAACCGCCGCAACCCATGTGCCACCATCTTGGTGATCGCCTTCCACGGCGCGAGCGCATCGCCGCCTCCGCCCAGATCGCCCATCAGCGCCTCAAGCTCCATTCCCTGCGACGCCTCCGAGTGCTCGATCGACTCCGAGTCGGTCGAAAAGGTGAGGATCGAGTGCGCGTCAAATGATGAGGCCGACGACGACGATGATGACGACGAGACCGCTGACGACGACGAGAGCAGACCCTCAAAGTCGCCGTCGCGCCCGCGTACCCGCGCGGACTGAGGGCTCACCATGCCCATCATCTTCACGTCAGCCGCCACTCGCATCGGCTTTGGGCCGCCGTGATGCGATGGCGTCGACCCGGCCGCCGTCCACGCCAGAACCTGCGCAGCCACTCCCCGTGGCATGACCTGCGCGTAGTGCTGCCGCATGGCAAAGAGTGTCGACGCCACCGCGTGCACACGCCCCAGCAGCGTCAGATGCGGCCGCGACGCCGTCACGGCTGAGCGGATCATACCCGCAGGCAGCTCGCCGCTCCGGAGCGCCGGATAAAATGCCTTAGCCTTTTCCAACCAGAAGATAAACAATTTGACAAGCGCGAGTGCTGCGCTGTTGCCCAATCGTGCGCTCTCGGCGTGCGAGACCAGCACCGGGGCCTGATCCGAGTCGTGAAAGACGACGCGCAGAAAGGCGAGCACGTCCTGGAACACTAACTGGGAGACAACGTCTTCCACCACCGATGGCGCGTGCGGTCCGTGAGTGTGAACGTGGACATGCGACGAGACAGAGCCTACGTCGCGCGCCCGTGCCCCGTCGGCCTCAAAAAACCGCGTCAGCAAACTCGACGCGGTCCCGTGCGCGTCCAGCATCCCGATAGCCTCGCCCACCACCCGTGTCAGTTCGCTTGGAAAGCGCAGAGCCACGTGGCTCATGTCGTTGTCGACGTAAACCTCACGGAGAAAGTGGAGGTAGGCGCCGCGGACGCGGGCTTGCAACTCTAGTGATCCATACGCGGCCAGCACCCGCGAGACCACAGTCTCGAGTGGGATCATCATCTGGCATTTGACCTCGGCCAGCCGGTTGGTGTTGGCGCACGAGCCGAGGAGTCGCATCAGCTCGAGGTGGTACAGCAGTCTGTCGCCTGACTTGCGGCTTGTCCGAGAAGCGTGTTCCTCAAGAGCGGCAGGCCAGGCATTGTCATCAAGCAAGAGGACAAGAACGGTGGCGTTCGACGGGTGCTGCAGGAGCGCGAGAACTCGATTCTGCGTCCGCGTAATGGTGTGGTTCATCGCGCAGAGCACACACGCCAGGAACCGCAGGTAGTGCCTGTGCAGACCGGTGGTTTTGATTTGGTCCAGCGCGTGCTGGAGGACCCGTGTGGGAATGCGGGCACATAGTCCATAGTTGCCCGAATACAGCGCCGCGAGCGTGAGAGTCGCACCCACCTCCCATCGCGAAGCCGTGACAAGCGCGTCCACGTACGGTACCACCGCAGCTTGGTGGTCCGGCGACCGGCGCACAAACGCCTCGAGGAACCGAAAGATGAGCCGGAGCACATGGCGAACCGCCCCGTTGTGCTCACTCTTCCTGCTCGCTGTCGCCATCCACGCCTCTCCCACCCGCTGTGTAAACGTGATCAGCGCAGTGTGGCAGCCGAGGTCAAGCAGGATGTCGCGGTGGCCAGTCTCGCAGAACGCGAGTGCGTCGCGGAGCATGGGAATGACTTCGGTTTCGAGTCGATCCACCGCCTCAGGGAGTACGACTGGGACCGTCTCCAATGCTGCCAGTCCTACCGCGAGCCGCTGATACTGCGCAATGGCCAGTGGGTTGACAAGGACCTTGACCGACGCAAGGAGCTCCAACAGCTGTTCGGCCTTGGTAAAATGGGCACATATGAGGCCAAAGGTGGCAACCAGCGGCTCTCCTGACGCCCGCGCCGCAAGCTGGAGCAGGCCGCCGGCAAGATCGTCGTCAATGAGGACAGCCGCAAGTGATGATGGCGCCACCGCAGCCGAAGCCCGCAGGTGCGGCTTCCATCCCGGTGGCCGCAACTTTTGCGGCAGCAGCTCCTCCACTAGCTCGTGGACCGCTGTGGCTTTCAGCGACTGCTCCCGAATGAGATGCATGGCAGCCCGGACCTGTGCGGTGGTCATCGGCGACGTCTGGTGCGCAACCGCAAGTCCATGGCTCAGCGATGTTGCCGACGTAGCCAGCAAGTCGCTCACGCTTTGACGCGAGAGGAGCGTGGGCAATGGCGACGGCGCTGGCGACAGATCCCGACTAGCGCCTGCGTTGCTCGCCACAGCCGCGCATGCAGCGTCATTGTCGAGCACAGTCTGCATGCGAGTGTAGAATAGCTCCAGCAGCGACGTGGCCAAGTCGTTGAGCTGGATCGCCTCCAGCTGCTCGATGGCCTGCACTACCATGAGCTTGCAGGCCTCGAGCTGCCGCCGGAGCGCGTGGCCAAGAATGCTGGGCAGGACAGCGCTCGATGGGCGGTCGGCAAAGAGCGAAACACGGAGTGAGAGCTGGTGCATGAGCCCGAGGAATGGGTGCAGCGCGTCGATCGAAGCGGGCGAGAACGGCGTGTACATGCCGAGCTCAATGAGCCGCGTCACCGCCCGAAGGACAGGTTGCAACAGTGAGAGTGGAAAGTGGGCGAGCTCGACTTCCGCCAGTCGCTGCAGCTCGCTGTCGACAAGCCTTGCCAGCCGCTCAAGATGCGGGTTGGCTTCAATGGCCGCCTCGCGCGGCGGGACTGGCGACAGCGCCGCATGCAGCTCCGGCTCACAGAACAGCGGCCAGATGCGAACACGCTGCAGGTGCCGGATCGTCAGCGGGCAGCTCTCACGCTCGATCCAGAGCGAGGTAGCGAGCGCAAAGAGCGCGCCGCGGATCGACGGCTGGGTTCCGGGTGCCTGAAGCATTTCGACCATTGTCTGCGGCTGGATGCGAAGCGCCGCTGCCGTGGCATCCGCAATGGCGTCGTTGCGACCGGACGCCATGCTTGCGAGTAGTAATAGCGCCTCGCGGGTATAGGCCTGTGCAAAGAGCGCGGTGCCCGGAATCGGCTCAGTCTCTGGCTCGGCAATAGCCATCGAGTACGATGCCGGCTCCTGTCGACCTGTGTCGCCCTCATGGACTGAGGCTACCAGCACAAACGGCGCTGTGGCAGAGTCGAGACGGATGGCTGGTAGCAGGTGCGGCGCCGCGTCAAGAAGAGCAGTCGCAATGAGCGACTGGTTGCGCGGAAGCGGCTTGCCGTCGAGCGTGCAGAGGACGGCAAGGAGCCGGAGGAGCGGAAGGTGCGGCGAAGCAGAAAGTGAAGCAACCACAGACTCGACAAACCGCGGCTCGACGCGCTTCAGCAGCAGTCTGTTGTCCTTGTACATAGCGATGAGGAGGCCGGCGGCGCCAAAGCCGTGCCCAATGTGGGTGACAAAGAACTGGGTGTGTGCTGCGAGCCGGAGCGACGCAAACGGGTTGAGCCGGACGGCGGTGGCCAGGAGCGCGTATCCGGTCGCAAGTGCCTCGCCAAGGTGGGCAAGTCGTGGGTGTGCCAGATCGCTAGGTACAAACCGACACGGGCCGCGCGGACGAGAGCTGGCGGCTTCGACCACGTCGCTTAGATGCCATGGAGCCGGAGGGTCTATGGCTGGTGGGGTTGCAAGCGGCGCGGGAGGCGGCGAGTTGTCGTCGTCAGATCCCGTGACATACGCCGAGTCTGTGGTCGTCACCGACGACACGCTCCCCTCACTCCAGTCCAAAGTGGTCTCCGGGGCTGGGCGCGATAGCGGGTGCCAAAGGTGCGGCGTCGACGACAGCGGTGATAGCGTCCGTAGCGACTCGCTTATCTGTGCCACAGCAGCGAGGCGCTTGTTGATCCGCTTGAGAAACTTGCGTGCAGCATTTTGCGCTGTCGCCGACGTTGTCATGTCAAAGGGAGTGACGAGGGTGGCAACCACGAGGTCGAGGATGCCAAACTCGCGGAGAAAGCGCTGGACGCGCTCGCCGTGAAATGCACGCGCTGGGTGCGGATGGGTGGCGAGCGCAGCCATCGAGGTGAGCTTGCGCATAACAGCCAGGACAGGACCTAGCTGTGCGAGCGATGGTGGCAGCGGGAGGGACCAGAGCTCCAGGTAGGCGCGAAGCGTGGCGCTGGCGCCGGCAAGGTAGTGAAGCAGATGCTCAGCAGCATGGGTCGGCCGTGAGAGCGAGAAAGCGTTGTCGACTCGATCCGTAACTGAGTCGAGCGCGCGTGTGCCCATGACCAACCGGGTCTTGCGGGGCAGATCATGATGTGCCTCAATGGCAGCATGCAGAGTGTGGGGGAGTGAGTGCGAGGCGTCGTCGTCGGTCACAAGAACGAGCCGGCGAGTGGCAGCGTGAATGAGCCGAACGTGATGCGAGAGGAGGACAGTGGTGGTGATGGTATCGTCAGACGAAAAAGCTGTGGTACGATCCGCGTCGACCACGTCGAGAATAAATAGCGTGTCCTGCGACGTGAGGCCGGTGCCCGGCGGCGCCAGGGCCAACTCGCCACTGCCAGTCACCGTGAGGTAGGCGAGGGTGCGGACGTGGCGGAGCCTGTAGCGCGGGGCGAGCAGAGCAGATCGGGAGTGGCGTCGCCGACAAAGGTGACGACTGGCCCACCGCACGTCCGGTCGGCGTGCTCGACGAGAAAGACCGAGTTGGCCGACGCGAGCGTGTGCTTGGACTCTTCCTCGCGGTCGCGCGAGTGAATGTGGAGGACAACAGCCTCGACATCCGCCCCGTCTTCGTCGGTTCGTGTCCACTCGTATGCAAGGTAGCCGTCGTCCTCGATGGCAAAGAGACGGACCATGGCTCCACCCTGCAGCGGCGGCGAGTCACCGGCCGCCGCCGCCGCCTCACGCGCTGCGTACGACGAGTACAGATGCGGCCGCCAGAGCGAGGCCTGGGAGCCAGCGGTGACCTCGAACGAGTTATCCGCAAACGGGGCGCGAGATACGTGAAGCGAGACATTCCACTTGGTCGAGACAAGCGCAAAGGCCTCGCCATATCGCACAGGCCCGCCATTCTGGCGGAGCTTGTATCGAGGTACGAGCGTCCACCACGCGCCGTCCGATCCAGGGTCGAGCGCGACTGAGAGGCAGTCCGGCTCGAGAACGCCGGCCTCCGACTCGCACACGGTGAGCATGCGATGCGAGACCACGTGCTGAAGCTGGATGGTCTGACCGTAGGTCACCCTCGAGCCCGATCGCTGCGTCTGCAGCTCTGCTCCGGCTGCCGGCGATGTACTTCCACCTGAGTACTGCTGCATGACCGAGACTTTGAACAGAGCCTTTGGCGAAAAGGTAGCGTGTGAGTACGGCTTGTCCGAGACATGCACCGATGCGTCCGAGACGTGCAGTCCGTAGGCAAAGCCTCGCCGTATCCTCTCCCCACTGCGTGTCGTCTCCTCGAATCTGAGCACCAGCTCATCGCCGATGCACACAAACATGTCCGACGCCTCGCTCCTCGTCGACGCCTCCATGTCGAGCCACTGCGTATGTGGGAGAGGTTGGTAGAGGACGACGGCGTGTTAAGTGTTGGCCGTACAAGGGGGGTGTCTGAGCTCCAGCACTCTACTGGAGGCAGGAGGTTAGGGGGTGGGGGGTGGGGGGTGGACTTGGAGGCCACTAAATTTTTTTGTCACCTCAATGACTGCCTGCCCACCGTGTCCGTTTGAGTGGTGCACTCCCGGTTGTGCTGTCAGCAGGGTTCGGTGGTGGAGACAGCGACGCGATGAGGGAGAGGGAGCTGGGAGAAGCGGGGTGGGAGAGAGACAAAGTCAGTAAGACACGTCTTGTCGAGGTAAGGTGGAGTTGAAGAAGGAGCCACTGAGATGGACAAGAAGAAACGCAGTGCTTCCAGGAAGGCTGTTGTGGAGGGCAAGAATGGTCGTGGTCGGCCCTCGGTGACCCCGGCTGTGGCCAGTGGCAAGGATGGCTCGCGCCTGGGTCAGCATGCCGCCACTGGTTCTGCCAGCGCAGCGGCAAGGACAAAGTCGAGTCACAAGGCAAAGGCCTCGGGCAAGGGCAAAGGCAAGGCTGCGACTGTGACTGCCGCAGCTCCCACTGTCGCCAAGGTCAAGGCAAAGTCCAAGGCAAAGTCCAAGGACAAGAGCCGCAACAAGTCGGCCGCTGCTCGAAGCACAGCTCGAGCGCAGCAGCCTGTCGCAGCGGGTGCGCCTGGTGGCACCCGTGCTGCCAATGGCCGTCTTGCTGTTGCGGGTCATGTCAAGGGCTCGGATCGGTCTGCAGGAAAGGTTGGCAGACTATCGCCTGCAGCTGCGGCCGCGCCTCGCGAATCGGTGGCGGTAAGCACGGGCAAGAGCAAGGGCAGAGGCAAGGGCAAGGGCCAAGGCAAGTTCAAGAAGAAGGGCAAGCAGAGGAAGCACAAGAAGAAGTCATCCTCTTCTTCCTCCTCCTCCTCCTCGTCCTCCTCGTACTCGTACTCGTCATCGTCGTACTCGACGCTCTACTCGTACTCGCTGCCGTCGTGGAGCCCAGTCGATGCGTCGGCCATGTACTACGCCAATCCTCGGGCAGGCTCACGGCGCGGCTCACAACGACAGCTCTCCACTATCGAGTTCCTTGGTCAGATCCTCGGCTCATCGTCGTCATCGGGCGAAGAGTACAATTCGGTCATTGTCATTCCGCCGCGTGGCTCGACCCGCGGGATCTTCTCGTTCTTTGACTTTGTGCAGAGTCGCAACGTCTCCCACCTTGGCTCTGTCCCGCCGCCGCCGCCGCCTATCCAGTACGGGGCGCACTCTTATGGTGGCGGCTTTGCTACCGGTGGCTCAACCTCTGCCAACACCGCTTTTGGCGGACTGCAGCTCCGACGCTCGGCCTCGTTTGACGCACTGGGCGCCAGCGGCTCGTACGGCTCGTTTGCTTGGCAACCGGAAATCCGGTCGTTCTCGTACGACTCATCCAACTCGGACCCAAGCCCGCATGCAGCTGCCCCATATGGCATGTTCCACCGCTCGGCGCTCCTGCGCTCGGTCTCGACCTCGTCAACCTCGTTGTCGTCTGACACCACTGCGTCGTCGTCGTCATCGTCGTCGTCACAAAGCCCGTCGCCTGCCCACGCTCGCGCCCGTGCAAGGACAAAGTCAAAGACCAAGTCGAAGGCCAAGGCCAAGTCGAAGGCCAAGGCCAACAACACCGTCGACAACGCTTCACCTGCGCTCACCTCGGCACCGGCGCCAGTATCGGCATCGGCACCCGCCCCCTCATCCGCCCCTGCTCGAACTGCGGAGACTCCTGACCAACGAAAGTCCAAGGGCAAGTCCAAGGGCAAGTCCAAGGGCAAGTCCAAGGGCAAGTCCAAGCCGGTCTCGTCCACTTCCTCCATCTCGACAGTTGCGACCTCATCGTCCTCATCGTCGTCCTCCTCTTCGTCTTCATCTTCTTCATCTTCGTCATTGTCGTACTCCTCTTCACCAACGTCACTCTCGTCAAGTATGTCCACCATCTCCAGCTCATTACCGCTGGGCTCGTCAACGAGCTCAAGCTCGAGCTCGGGGTCGAGCTCGTCCAAAACCGCCGATGCAAGCGCTACTATCAAGCACCGTCCGCTGGTCGACCTTGTCCGCGAAGCAGCGACTGGCAAGGGCCTGGTCTCGGACTCGTTTGACAACTCGACGCCATCTCTGCCGTCCGAGGCCTCCGCCATGTACCTGCGGATGTTGCCAACCAACTCGCTTGGGCTCGGCGCTATCCACTCGCGCGGCTTTGCCGAGACTGCAGAAGGCGCGCCGGGCCCCAACGCCGTCCGGACCGCCCGCGGCGCCGACGTGCTTGTCGAGGGCGGAGCGGTGACCAAGAAGAAGGTCAAGGCCGCCGAGGGTCAATTCAAGGGCTCCAAGAGCCGCGAGCCGCGGGTCCGGTCGGTGGCGCTGGTCGGCCTCCCAGTCTCGCGCGGTGGGTATCTGGTTGTCTCGGCTGTGTACGTCAACTGCGAGCGCAAGAGCTGCATCTTTGCCTGGTCACGATCGAAGGACGGTGAAAAGTGGACCCGCATCTCCGACTCGAACACCCACGTCTATCACCTGACCAAAGCCGACGCCGGCAAGCTCGTCCGGGTCCGCATCTCGCCCGTCAACGACCACGACCGAGCAGGCAAGCCTGCCACCGCCATCCTCTCCAAGCCAGTGCAGGACTCGGCTGTGCCCGAGGGCCGCTACCCCATCATCCTGCACGGCCCCAAGGGCCGAGCCGACGCCGCAGAGCTAGTCGTTGGTATCTCCGGCTTTGGCATCATCCATGCCGGCAAGACCACTGCTCGCATCCGCCACTCGATGGAGACCGGAGCTGTAGCAGACTCTGTCTCTCCCACCATGCTTCATCTCAATCTCTCCGCCAAGCACCGGGTCCGAGTCGACACCCTCCTGGCCTCGGTCCGCTCCATCGTCCTCTACCATATGAACCGCCACCTCCCAGTCGGCGTCCACGTTGCCCAGCCGGAAGAGTCGTGGGCCTCGCTCCTCCGCATCTCCAACGAGAGTAACCTAGTCGTCTTCCTCTTCAACGACGCCCTCGCCGCCAGGCTGGAAAAGTACACCCAGTTCCTCGACGACGTCCGCCGCTCTGCCTCACTCCGCAAGCGCGCCCGCTTTGTCTTTGTCGACGCGCCGCGCTGCGTCGACATGGTCAAGAACGCCGGCGTCACCAAGCTCCCGGCCTTTGTCCTCTACCGCAACCAGAAGTGCCTCAACCGCAAGCGCAAGCACCAGATCTTCAACTCGGCCGATGATCTTGCCGCCGTCATCAAGAAGTACTCAAAGTGACACTGTGTCGCCCCCCCCCCCCCTGTCCCCCCTGTTCATGCCCTCCCCCGTCCGCCCGCCCGTCCACCACCCGTCCGCCTGACAGCAGCGGCAGCAACCCTTTGCCATTGCAGGCAAACCGCCACCTCACCTCACCACCACCACCACCACCACCACCACCACCACCACCACCACCACCACCACCACCACCACCACTGTCACCACCACTGCCACCACCACCACCTAATCTCGGTAATGGCAACACGGAGCGAGCGTGCTATGAGCTCTGGCCGCGGACGGAGCGTGCGGAGCGAGAGTGTTGGAGGGAGCGGAAGCGGAGGTGCGACAGAGCGGGTCTTTGCGCCCGTCGACCTCGCCGACGTCTACCGCGACTCGCCCATGTTCCGGGAAAAGGTCCGAGTGACGGCCAAGGGTACCGACAAGCTCCGCGGCTCGGTGGCGACTGTGGTCAAGGCTGCGGAGAAGATGCATGGTGCATCAGTCAAGTACGCTGAGGCTGCTCGCGCCTTTGGCGGCGAGGTCCTCCAGGCATTGCCAGGCAACGCCACCGGCTCCAACACCGTCGAGGCCTCCTTCAACGAGGCTGTCCTCCACATTGCCGACGCCATGAATGAGCTGGCTGCCTTTGGTGAGGCCCTTGCCTCGCAGATGGTCGACGTCTTTATCGATCCCATGCACGCCCTCATCGCTCGCGCAGACGCCGTTGTCAAAGACTCGGGCAAAGCCTGGGCCTCGCGCCTCTCCGCCGTCGACTCGGCCGTCGGCAAGTACTCCAAGCTCTCGCGAAACGCGTCTGCCGTCGAAACCTCCAAGGTCAAGCACGAAATGGACCTCGCCCGCCACAACTTTACCGCCTTTGGCGTCCAGCACGTGGAGGAGCTCAACGATGTCGCCGCCGCCAAGCACTTTGACGTCCTCGAGCGCCTCCTGGCCCTCCTCTACTCGCATGCGGCCTACTTTCATCGCGGCCACGAGCATATGTCGTCCATGGCACCGGTCATGACCTCGCTCACCGAGCAGCTCGCTGCAGATCGCGCCGCCTACGCCGCCGAGAAGGATGCTATGCACGCCGCGCTCTCCGCCGCGCTCACCGATCCAGCCGGCCTCGACGGCAGCGCGACGCCCTCTCCCGCCACCCCGGGTCGCCCGGTCACTCCGGCTGCTGGCGCGCCCGACGAAGCTTCCGCTGCCGCTGTCGAGGACGACGTCGCCTTTCAGGGCTATCTCTTCAAGCAGTCGTCGTCGTTCATGCGCGACTGGAAGCGGAGGTTCTTTGCCATCAAGGACGGCCAGTTTGTGTACTACAAGAACGACTCGAACCTCAAGCCCATCCACGCCGTCAACACTCTCCTCTGTTCCGTCCGCCTCCCTGCCGACTCGGCCACCGACCGCCGCTCGTGCTTTGAGGTCATCACCCCGCAACGTGCATACCTGCTGCAGGCCGAGAACGACGCCGCCCGCGACGCCTGGATCGCCGCCATCCAGTCTGCCACCGCCCAACAGCTCAATCATAACGAGGTTGGTACCGCTGGTGGAGAGTCGGCTGCAGGCTCGTCCGCTGGGCCGGGCACCCCACGCGCCGGCGCCAGCGGCGAGCCCGGCCTCGCCGCTGACGATGGTGTCTCGGACCAGCTTGTTGCTCTCTGGCGCGCCGACCCGGCAAACATGGCCTGTGCCGACTGCGGCGCGCCACATCCCAAGTGGTGCTCGCTTAATCTCGGTGCGATCTTTTGCATCGACTGCTCCGGCGCCCACCGCTCGCTCGGAACCCACATTTCCAAGGTCCGATCGCTCGAGCTTGACGCTCTCGACCCGCACGCGCTCCACGTTCTCAGGGCGCTCGGCAACGCTGTGTCTAATGCTGCCTGGGAGGCCGACATCGATGCCGTCGCCGAGTACAAGGTCGACGGTGTGATCAAGGATGTCAATGCCGTCCGCACCTTTATCTCACTCAAGTACCGCGACCGCCAGTTTTGCGGGCGCAACTCGGGCGACCTCTCACCCGGTGCCATGGTCGCGGCCGTCGCCGCCAACTCGCGCACTGCCGTCCTCGAGTGTCTCGCCTCACCCGATGCTGCCATCTTATTGGATGGTCTGCAGCCTGTTCCGCCGGCCGTCGCTGACGACGCCGGCATCCCGCCCGACACTGCTGTTTCGCCGCTCCATCTCGCCATCGCCCTTGACCGCGTCTGGATCGTCGAGTTCCTCCTCGCCAACTCGGCCTCACCTGACCTGCCCGACTCGCGCGGCTGGAGCCCGCTCCACTACGCTGCTCGCTCTGATGCCGGTGCCATCACTGGCCTGCTCATTCGCCGCTCCGCTTCTCTCGAGCCGCTCAACGACGCCGGCCGCTCGCCGCTAGACCTGGCGCTCGAGACCATGGCAGCTAACACTTCGACGCTCATCCGGTTTGCCCGCATGTCACTCGACGACGCCGACACATCCTTGCTCGCGCCGGACTCGCCATTTATGATCACGTTCCAGACCCTCGTCGCCGAGGCTTGCGTCGACGACGCCCTGCCGCCGCCCGCCGCCGCCAGTGACGCCGCTCTGCTCCGGGTCGACACAACAGCCCCGTCCACCCGCCGCCGCCGCCGCCGCCGACGCAAGGGCTCACGCTCGCAGCAGGACCCGGAGCCGCCGACCTCCTCCGACGCCACCATATCCCAACAAGCGCACCATAACTCGGACGTCTCATTCTCCGACTCGCAGGGCTGGACATCGTCGTCTGACTCGGTGCCCATGGCCGCCGCCGATGGCACTCCTGTCGCCGTCGTCCCCGTCGAATGGGACGCCCAAGACGCGCTGTGATCGCTGCGCATCACACCGGGCGCACAGCTTCACCCACCGATGGCACCCGTCCACCACTCTCGCGCACCGCCGCGTCCACCGCCCTCAGTCCTGTCCGCAGCGGATCGACACCCCTGCGCCGGCTGCCATGTCCGCTGCCCGAGCCTGGCCGCCCAATCCTCGACTCGTCGTCACCCATCATCGCTGGACCGGCACCATGCTTGCCAGCCTCTGCTTCCCATCCATCCAAAGCCACCAGAACGCCCAGGTCATCCAAACTAACCTCCCCTCCGCCATCCATCCCCACCCTGCCGTCCACGCCGGCACCATGGCTCCTTTGCCGGCGGCTCGCCCGCCCATCTTGGCCACCTCTCCACCAGGACCTTCTCCACGCGGCGTCCGCGGACTCTCCGCATCCATGCATGCAGCCATCTCCGTCAATAGTCACCAGTACCGAGATGGAGTGAGGTGGTCTGACCCGCTGTCTTCCAACATGGTCCACATCCCATGCCTCTGTCTCTGGGCCAAAGTGCGCTTCCGCGCAGGCCGCCCGGCACGACATCAGGCAGCAGGCATCAGGCAGGTCAGTGGTGACGACCGTGGTAGTGGTGGCAGCGGACAGGCGTACATACATCTCTCTCTCTCTCTCTCTCTCTCTCTCTCTCTCTCTCTCTCTTACCCCCCCCCCCCCCCCCCCCCCACCGGTCGCCGCATGGACATGTCCGAGGCAGGGGTGGGTCAGGGAAGTCGGCGAGAGAGCCTGGCGTCGTCGGTGGTGTCGGGCGTGACGGTGGGGAGCTGCGCTGGTGGAGACGGAGACGGAGACCGAGACCGAGACCGAGACCGAGACCGAGACCGAGGCGGAGACCGAGACCGAAACCGAGGTGGACAGAGTCTTGACGGAATGGGTAGGGTGGAGGCCGGGGTTGAACAGACTGGTGCAGGCGGCAAGCGTGGGAAGGATCGCGACGGGAAGAACGGAAGTATGCACGGGAAAGGCTCCGGGCGGAGGCTGATTGTCTCGCTGCAGGCTGCGGAGGAGGCCGTGGCCGCCTACGGCGTCATCTTCCCGCCGCCGCGCGCAGTCGCTGAACGCCCTCGGCGGCGGATAGAAGCACATCGCGGGCGGGGCAGGGGCAGGGGCAAGAGCAGGGGCAAAGGGCGGGGTCGAGGACTAGGGCCAGGGCGGGGGCGATCGGCTGGTGCGGTCTCGCGGAAGCTACTGCCGTCGGTCTCAAGCCTGTCGAACACGGCCGGGTCGGTGGCAAGCAGGTCGGGCCAGGGCTTGGACTCGGACCCGGCCTCCGCCTCGGGCTCCGCCTCGGGATCAGACTCGGGATCAGACTCGGGCTCGGACTCGAGTACGAGCTCAAAAGGTGAGACTATGTTGACGGGTGGAAGAACGTCGCGGTCCACAGCGAGTCGTTCGGCTTTGGCGTCGACGTCAACGTCAACGTCAACGTCAGCGAGCACCGCTGTGAGTGCGGCCAAGGCGCGCAAGTCCGCGCGGCTGCGAGCAAAAGTGGCGCGAATGTATCCGATGTCGCCGCCAACGCCACAGGCGGCAAGACCGGGCGTGGTGTCACCGCCGCGACCGAGGCGCAAGCGTTTTCGCGAGGACGAGCCGCTCGCGCTCGGCCCAGCATCGCGTCGGATGTTTGGGACGACTCATGAGAGCACCGCCATCCAGGTGATGCGGAGTAGCGACGAGCCGGAGGATAGCGTACGAGTGGTTCTCCCACGGGTGGCGCGGCTCTCGCTCGCTGCGCTGCTAGCGCATGTCGACAAGGCAATTGGGGCACCGCTGCCGGCGACCGCACTCCACTGCTGGCCATCGGGGAAGCGAGTGGCTAATCCGCAGGCGCTACGTGACGGGCGGCTGTATGTGGCGCTATCGAGCGGTGAATCATTCCCACGCTTGTCAGCTGTCGAGATACTGCATCTGCGAGAGTCGAAGCGACCGCTGAGGGCAATAGGCTCGTGGCCGCCGCCTGCGGCCAAGCCTGCGGTCGCAGCCGTCGATGGCGCGCATGGAGCGAGTCTTGTGACTCGACGACGGTCTGTAGCTCCAGCTGGGGGTGTGGTTCGCGCATATGCAATGAGCGATGTACAAATGTCGCGCATTGCTCTGGTAGTGGCCGGCAACGGAACTGCGACAAGGCGTGCGGTCCGTGTGCGGATCCCGGCGCATGCGCTACGGTCGCTTCCTGCTGTGCTGGAAGTTGTGACTCGAAGCTTCGCCATCTCGGGCTCGCGGGCGACGTCCCTGTTTGTGTGGCCCGCCATGGACCGGGTCACCGACGTCCAAGCGGTGTTTGTTCACCGCGCGCCTGACGAGCCACTTCTGCGATTAGTTGCTGGCCTCGACGGACGAGTCCCGGTCAAAGCGCAAGTGCCAGCGCAAGCATGGCCGGCGGTGCGGCGAGGTTCCGTTACCGCCGCGCCGATATCGCACCTTGCAATGGAGGATCATGCGGTAGAGCTGCGGCCGCTGTTCTCCATCACTGTCTTTCTCAACGGCCATCCGGCGCCGCCGACATCAGTGGAGGTCTCGGCAACTGTGTTCAAGGACCTGGCCATACTCATGGCGTTCCTCGACGAGTCACTTCCGTCCAACTCACGGGTCTCGCTGTACAAGCTCTCGCGGCTGGTTTCGCTCACAGGCCCCGTCTCGCAGGACGGGTTTCTCTCGCTCTACGATAGCGAGGGGGCGATAGCGAGACCGAAGCTGACGACGACGCCATGGCCGCGCTCGACCGCATGTTGTCCACCACGTTGTACGAGCCCGAGCCGGTCAAGTCCAAGGCACGATCGACGACCAAGGCCAAAGCCAAGGCCAGGTCCAGGTCCAGAGCCAAGTCGCAGCGAAGCGACTCCAGGTCGTCCGGAAAGCACGGAGCTCCAGGACGGGCTGAGAAGGCCCTGCGCTCGGGTGCAACTGCGTCTGTTGTCGACGGCGACGCGCTGGCCATGCTGGTTGCTTCTCGGCCGATGTGGCAGAGCCATGTGGTGAGACGGTTGGATCAGCTGCGGCCAGGTCATACCTACGTCGCACTCGGTCGCGAGGACTTTGTCGCCGCGCCCTACGCCATCGACTTTGCCTCTGCACTCCTTGCACCTCAGGAACACACGATCGACGCCGACGATGCTGCCCACTCCACTAACCCAGCCACGCCAGCGGAGTTGCCAATGTCCAGTGCCATGCCGTCAGCTGCCAGCACACCGCGATCTCTTCTGACCTCGGACTCGCTGTCCCACTCCATCGACCATGACGACGGCAAGAACGAGTCCGAGCGGCGCAGTAGAAGATCTCGCAAGTCCAAGTCCAAGTCCAAGTCCAAGTCCAAGTCCAAGCCGCCCGCCCCGTGACGATCTGCACCCGGTCTGTACATTGCCGCCCGCCCCGTGACGATCTGCACCCGGTCTGTACATTGAACACTCGTACCCCTCGGTGTATCGGCACCGGTCGAGTCGCAGAGATGCCGCAATCGGCCGCAGTGGTAGCCTGTGACTCCCCCCGCCCCCCCCCCCCCCCCCCTCCCCCCTCCCCCCCAAGCGACGACGAGGACGAGACTTAGAGGCAACAGCTGACGCAAAAGTAGAAAGAGAGGATGCGGAACCCACTTGTGCTGTTCTCTGAAGAGGCGCGTGTGCGAGTACTTGCGGTGGTGGGACTTGTGGGGATGGCGACATCTGTGTACCTGCTGCGGATGCACTACGCGCCCGAGGTGGCAGCCCATGGCGTGTGCGAGGTCAACTCGGTGCTGTCGTGTGTGGCGGTGAACACGTCCAAGTACTCGGAGCTGTTCAAGATACCGGTGGCACTGTTAGGCATCTTCTGGTTCGCGGTCGTCACTGCCGTCGCTGCGCATCTAGTCCTGGTCGGCTACGACACTGCCATCGTCATCGGCCTCGCAGGCTGGTCGGCCACAGGTGCCGCCACCGTCGTCTACCTCGTGGCTGCAGAGCTGGCCTTGGGCAAGATCTGCCTCGCCTGTACTCTTGTCCAGTTCCTCTCGCTGGCGGTCATGGCCCTCGCCCACTCCTTCTACATCACCGTCGTCCGCCCGCGCCGCTCCCTGCCGGACCTCGTCGATCTTGTGGCTGAGCTCAAGTGGTGGCTCGTCGTCATCGTCTGTGTCGGCCTCATCATGTTGGTTGCCTGCAATGCGCCCGCCACTGTCCTGCCTGCTGCCAAGGAGCATCGTGCCGAGCTGGTCGCATGCCTCAACGCGCGCGCCGTCGCTGTCTACTGGTACGCCGAGTGCTCGCACTGCGTCCGCCAGCGCGCCCGCTTTGGCCTCGAGTGGAGCAACATCCAGGCCTCACACGAGTGCACGGCCGAAGCCGAGACGTGCAAGCTCGCCAAGATCGAAGCAACGCCGACCTGGGTTCGGGGCGACTCTCGCCACCAAGGCATGATGGAGCTCGACGAGCTCGCCAAGTGGGCCGGCTGCGCCTGGCCGTCTGCGCCTGCCGTTTAAAGTCAATGCTACTGCTGCCGAGCCCTTGCAGTCGCCATCCATCAGCGCTTACAGTCTGCTCTACCTCGCAGACATAGTCGATGTCTGCGGAAGCCCACACGAGTCCGGCCAGCCTGCACGGCGGATGGCTGACGCGTCTTGAGGCCAGCAGCGGAGCAGCAGCTGTCCAGCAGCCTCACACTCGACTCTCGCATGGCCTCTGTACCACATCGGACGCGCGTCCTTGCTCTCTACCGCAACATCATGCGGATGCACCGGCGTGTGCTTCCTGTCGAGCTGCGGATGGTTGGCGATGACTATGTCCGCGACGAGTTCAAGCGGCACAAGGCCGTCTCTCCGACCGAGGTCCGGGTACGGACGAGGGAGACTGAGAGGAGGGGGGGGCTTATGAGATGGTACCACTCACACCGGTTTGAGCACATGTGTGTGGTGGTGGTGGTGGTGGTGGTGGTGGTTGCAGATGTTCCTCAAGGAGTGGCATGGCTACCTCAAGACGTTGCGGAAGCAGAAGCGGCGCGGTGAGGAGTTTGGAGCTGAGCTGGCTGCCGAGCAGCTGGACAAGCTCTCACCCGAACAGCGTGTCCAGCTTGAGCTGCTCAAGCGCGAGACGTTTAGTTAGGCAGCGATGGCAAGGATGTTGTGGAGGAAGATATGCCGCGCGAGCATGTTGCCCATGCCGAGCGCACAGGCGATGACCAGGGCGTGGCGATAGGCAAAGACATGGAGCGGGCGGATGTACGACGAGGCGGCGAGGATGGCGTGGGCAAGGAGGGCGGCAAAGACCACGTCGACCACAAGCTGCGAGGTGCACGGCGCAACGAGCGGCTCAGCGACAACAACCGCGGCCCACGACGGGAGCGGCGCAGGGACGGCAAGCGGCCACGGCACGAGGCCGGCGAGGACGGCGTGCATCGCATCAATGGCAGCCGCCTGCAGCCAAGCGAGCGGGAACCGCGCGAGAGTAATCCACGCCATAAAGGCCAGAGTCGGCACCAGCGAGAACGGCTTGCTGGCTGCATGGAGAGGGCCAGCAAAGAGCGAGATGACGGCAGCGTCGATGAGGGTGATGAGAAGGTACAGATACGCCGGGTGGGTGAGGGCCGTCAGAAGCAGCGGCGAGATCCACGAGTACATCGGCGGGAGCATAACCATGCCCAGAGCACACCACACGCCCGTGATGATCGGATAGGTGGCGAGGACCTTGCCGACGTCAGCCGGGTGCGGCGCGCCCATGCTCGGCGCCACATACCCGGTCACCACCAGTCCAGCAGCAATAGGCAGCTGCCCGCCATCCGTCACCACATAAGCTCACCCGGCAAGTAAGTACAGCATGCATGCATGTAGGTATGTATATGTGTATGTGCCGAGGGGAGGTCAAGGGGAAGGTGTGCGTACTGGGTGGATGCCTGTCGCACGCGAGAGGCACAGGACGACTGTGAGGGCGAGGAAGGCGGCCAGGAGACGCGCCGTCCAGGCAGAGGCGTAGACCTCGGTGGGGGTGTTCATGGTTGAGATGGAGTGGGGTGGGGTGTAGTTCGGTGGGTCGGTGGGACTCGCCCCCATCTGCTCCAGTCCTGCTCTCGTGTGCATGCACCCCACCAGCGCAGCCGTCGCCGCACACTGCTTGTCGCCGCAGCCCACTGCGTCCATCCGCACAGGATGTGTCCCGGTGCTGTCCGAGTAAATATTTTTACCTATATTTCTGTGGTACATGTGACGCTCTTGCTTGCGGCCTTTGTTCTTCCCACACACCGAGCGCGACCCATACATGACTGCAATGTTGTGGTGCAGACGTGGCAGTCGACGCAGGCGTCATCACCATCACTATCCCGTCGTTTGTCACACGTGACTTCAGTCTCACGCACACACACACACACACCCCTCCCCCCACCTGCACCACCCTTCCACGACAAAGACATGTACGCCCCCCCTCCTCCCCCCCCCCCCCCCTTCCTTCCCGCCACCCCCACCCCACCCTCACTCACTCCTCATCCTCATCCTCATCCTCATCCTCATCCTCATACACCTCTCCGTAGTATGGTGTGCTGCTCGTGGTGCTCGTACTTTGTGGACGTCGTCCGCGAGTTCTCCCCGCTTGACCCCGGCTACTTGTTCTGGGCCTGGCCAGGCTTGCTCCTTCTGACGGCGCTGGTCTACAACGCGCTCGGCTTCATCCCGCTCAAGTCGCGGGCACCGCGTGGTGTCATGCGGGTCAACGAAGATGGTGAGACGCTCATCCGCTCGGCCGCAGTCGGATTTGACAATGACCTCGTGGCCATGCCGCTGCCCGGGTGCGACACAGTGGACAAGATCTTTGCCCGCGCCGTGGATAAGTTCCCCGACTCGCCGTGCCTCGGCGAGCGGACGGTCATCCGCCAGGTCGACGAGTGGAACGAGGAGCGCGGGCGCAACTTTACCAAGCTTGAGCTCGGGCCGTACCGCTGGCAGACTTTTGCTGAGGTGGCCGAGCGCGTGACGCACTTTGGCGCCGGGCTGGCCGCATTCGGCCTCGGCCGCGGCGATGTCGTCTCGATCTACGCTAACACCTGTGCGTCTTGGCAAGTTGCGGCGCAGGCGTGCTTTGCTCGCGGCATCACGCTCGCTACTATTTACGCCAACCTCGGCGAGGACGCGGTTGTTCACGCCGCCGAGGAGACTGGCTCGCGGATTCTCATTACCGACTCGGCGCTGCTGTCGAATGTGGCTGGAGCCGTCGACCGGCTGCCGACTGTGGAAAAGGTCATCTACATTCCGCCGATGGAGGGCCGTACGACCGACAACTCGTCACTTGACGCCTTCCCTCGTCAATTCTGGTCTCGTTTGGTGACGTCGAGGCTGCCGGCGCCCAAGCTCCGGCCGAGCCCGATGCGCCCGAGCCCCACGACGTGGCAGTCGTCATGTACACCTCTGGCTCGACCGGAAAACCCAAGGGCGTTGAGATCGAGCATAAGGCTGTTGTTGGCGCGGTTGCCTCGCTGGCGCCGGCCATTCCTGGTGCCACCAACGCCGACGTCTACGTCGGCTACCTCCCATTGGCGCACATTCTCGAGCTCTGCGCTGAGACTACTATTCTCTCGCTGGGTGCGTCCATCGGATACGGATCGACGCTTACGCTGTCGGACACGTCGGCCATGATTGCCGAGGGCACGATGGGCGACCTCCGCGCGCTGCGGCCGACGCTCATGGCAGCTGTTCCGCTCGTCCTCGACCGCATCCGGGACGGCGTCTCCAAGAAAATCGCCAAGGCCTCGCTTCCCGTGCGGCTGCTGTACGCCGCGGCGTTGGCGTCGGCCAAGCAAGCTCACTTTAACGGGTGGCCCACGCCGCTGTGCAACGTGCTGGTCTTCAACAAGATCCGCGCCGCCATCGGTGGGCGGCTGCGCATGATGCTCTCCGGCGGCGCCCCGCTTTCATCCGAGACACAGACCTGGTTCTCGACCGTCATTGCGCCGCTCGGCCAGGGCTACGGCGCAACCGAGACCTGCAGCACCGGAACCATCACTCACCCGGACGACCCGGAGACGAATGTGGTCGGTGCGCCTATCATGTGCTGCGAGTTCAAGCTCGTCGACTGGGAACAGTACACTAACGCCGACGCCAGCGACCCCACCATTGGACGCCCGCGCGGCGAGATGTGGATCCGCGGAAACAGTGTGTCGCGCGGCTACCTCGGCATGCCCGACAAGACCGCTGAGGACTACCCGGTCGACTCGGCAGGCATCCGCTGGTACGCCACCGGTGACATTGGCCAGGTGGAGACCAACGGTGTTCTCCGGATCATCGACCGCAAGAAGGACCTCGTCAAGGGCGGCCACGGCGAGTACGTCTCGCTCGGCAAGGTCGAGTCGGCGCTCCGCAACGCAGACGTCGTCGACAACGTCATGGTCCACCAGAGCCCCGAGCTCAACAACCCGCTCGCCGTCGTCTCGGTCAACGCAGACGCCCTCCGCGCCGCTCTCGGCGCTGGCGCGGACACGTCCGCCAACAAGCTCGTTGACAGCGAGGACGCCCGCTCTGCTGTCCTCTCCGCCCTCAAGAAGACGGCCAAGTCCGCAGGGCTCAAGAAGTTTGAGACGCCGGCCTGGGTCATCCTCGAGCCGACCGAGTGGACGCCCGAGTCGGACCTCGTCACCGCCGCTCAGAAGCTTAAGCGTGCGAACCTGATGAAAAAGTACCGGAACGACATCGATAAGGTCTACGAGAGCCTGTAACGGCGGCTCAGCTCCTTGCGAGCATCAACATCACACACTAACAAAGTCTTCCCATTGAACTGCATGTTACGGTCATCACTCACGGCTCGGCTGAGAGAGGCAGAGCACGGTCGACTTGACAAGGTCTGGGAACATGACCTCGTCTGAGTAAAGAAGCGGCGGTGCCGATGCCAGTGGCGACGAGCCAAACATGCTGCCGATGCCTGGCGGTGGCGAGAGTGGCAGCGCGTGGTCCGAGCCAGCTAGATCCAGCTCTATGAGCGTCGGCAGTGGCGAGTGGCCAGGTGAAGAGTCAGACGCCGGCGGCGCGATTCGCGCGGTCGGCGAGAGCGAGACAGACCGGTGCGATTGCGAAAGCAACTGAGAAAACTCAGACGGTACGTGCGGCGAGGTGAGGGTGTGGATCGAGACGTGGAGGCCCTCCTCGGGGTCAAAATCAATTCCGCGCGGACGGGCGGCTGTGCTCGGCAGCACAATGTCAATCTTGAGCTTGTCGCGCAGGCTCGCGCTATCGCCGTAGCGCTCGGCGGTCTCAATCGCCCGCTGCAACGACTTGAGGCTCTGCGAGGTGCGGGCGTAAGCCGAGTGCGACCAATCAAACTCGCGGAGGCCGTCATACCACCCGCCGCCCGAGACTGAGCTCGAGTCGTCTCCGGGGTGCAGCATGTGGCGCCGCCGACGGCGTGGTGGCTTGGATCGCAGCTGTCGCGAGCTCTGGTGGTACTCGTTTGGGTAGCGATACGACGAGCGGCCTGGGGGATCGGGCGCGCCTCGGCGTAGCCCTTGGCCACATCCGGCGCAAGCGCGACCGGTGGCGGCCGCTTTGCCTTGTCCTCGGTCTCTACCGTCGAGAGGCCGTCCGGAACGAGCGCAAGCGAGCCAAACGTCGGCAGCAGCGGCTCCGACATGGCGCGGGAGACCCGAGATAGCGGCCAGACTAACGAACCCTCGCTCGAGACGGCCGGCAGCTCACAGGACTCACTCTGATCGGCTGTGTAGCTGTCGACACCTAGAGTCTGCAGCGGCTCGCCCGATAGCTCGGCGGCGCTCAAATTGAGCCTGCACCCGCCAACCATCGGCGACGGCGTTCCATCGCATGAATCCTCTAGAGTGCCCGAGTCGGAGACGCCTCGCGTCACATCTGCGTTCGTAATGAGCGGCACAAGGTCGACGGTGGCGTTGGGGAGCGATGAGGCGAGCCGCTTGGTCACTCGTGTAAACTCTGCGGAGCCAAGGTCTGGGCTGGGCGTATGCGGATGGGCAGCCATGTCGTGTTGCATGAACGAGTCCCAGTCAAAGCTGGAGTCGGGCGAGGAAAAGGTGATGACGTCGTAGAACTTGCCGTCGGCATTGCGGGTCGGCGAAATCTTGACCAGCGCCGCCGAGTTGTCATACATGCCGCAGTAGTTGGGTGCTGAAAAGACGGTCATGACCATGGGCCAGTCTGGTGAGCCCGGAACTGCGGCGCCGCGAGCGCGAGCCTGTTCTCGGGCCTCTTCAAACAGCGCGTGCATGCAAAAGCCGGTTGACATGACCTGGTGGGCGCGGATGACCGTGGTCACATTGTTGAGGACCAGGAACTCGGCGAGCGTGGCGTAGCCGTACTTGATCGAGATGCCGCGGTCATGGTTGGGCAGCGCCTCGATGTCCTTGAACGAGACGTCTGCGGTGGCGGCGGCTGGCAGCGCGGCAGCGCGCAGCTGGCACACGTCCGACGCATCGACCGGATCCGACCACACCAGATGGACCATGTCGCCCTGCCATGGAATCTCCTGTAGCCGGTCGATGGCGTCGATGTCGCCGATGGACATGAGCGGCGCAACACCGGCATGACAGCAGAACATGCGCGCACCGTCGTCTGCGGTGAAGAGGGCCGCGAGCGGGAGAGCGTCAAACACGCTGTTGGCCGCTCGCCACATTCGGACCCCAGTCTCGTCGCCGTACTTGTAGCAGAGCTCAGTGAGGAACCCGTGGGTCTGCGAGACGTACCGGCACTCGTGGTTGCCGCGGAGGAGGTAGACAGAGCCCGGAAATCGGAGCTTAAGCGCGACAAGGAGAAAGAGGACCTCGGTCGAGTAGACACCCCGGTCGACATAGTCGCCGAGGAATAAGTACGCCACGTCAGGATCGCCAGGATCGCCGCCGAGCAGCAGCGCGCACACCAAATCGAATAGTTGGCCGTGGATGTCGCCGACGAGAACAAGACCCGGACGATGAGCCCCGGTAGGTATGCTACCGGTTTCCCCGCTGCTGCCGCTCACTTTGTCATGCTCAGCGCATGCTTCAGCAGCTTGTGCAGCAGCCAGGGAGTCGTGCGAGAGGCGCAGGACATTGGGCTCGCGCGCGAGAACGGTCCGCGCCGTTGCCAACAAGTGAAAGGCAAAATCTGCCTCGATCTTGCCTGACCGCAGAAAGTGGTCGCGGAGCGTGCGCCACTCGAGCGAAGCGCCTTCGTCCGACGACTCGGGCCAGACGTCTGCGATGCTGAGGAGCGCAACGTTCTTGGACTCGTCGGAGTAGGCCGCCAGCATGGCCTCACGCGCAAGCGCGGACCGAAACGACGGGACGGCGGATGCAAACGTTGCCTCGGCGTCGGACGACGACGACGAGTTGGCACAGGCGGTCGTAAACGATGAGGTCCGCGGTGCACACCGGCGGATCATCGGCGAGTCGATGTCCGACCGCGCCTGTGAACACGGCGACGAGCCCATCTCGGCCGCTGACGTCGACAACGTCGTGACGATCCGGAGACTGTGCTCGACCGACGACGCTGTCGCCGACGACCATGAGCCCGAGCCCGAGCCCGAGCCCGAGCCCGAGCCCGAGCCCGAGCCCGAGCCCGAGCCCGAGCCCGAGCCCGAGCCAGGGTCCGAACCGGTTGAAGAGACTGACCGTGACGCCGAGACGTAGACCGGCGGAGGGAGCACCGAGTGTGGCGAGGCACAGCCGATGGTGAGCTCGGACGATGAGCACGAGTAGCCCAGCCCTGGCTCAATAGGACCGGGACAAGGCCAGGAAGAGGAGCGCTGTTGGGATTGTGACCCCGACCGCGACCCCGACCGCGACCGCGACCGCGACCGCGACCGCGACCGCGACCCCGATCGTGACCGCGGCGCCCTGGACACAGTCTTGACCGGGGATGCAATTTTGCTCCTGCGAGGCTTACCGCAGCGGTCGTCATCGCCACGGTTCATGGCCGGTGAGCCCGACAACAGCGGGCTGAGGCGCGGGAGCGGCCGAGCAAGGCTGGCCCGGACGTCGCCGTAGAGAACATCGCCCGCAGCTGGCTCGAAGTCCAGGGAAGCGTCGAGCGAGCCCGAAGTGGTAAGCACGTCGTCAACACCCTGCGATGATGGGCAATCTCTGTCGTAGTTGGTACCGTTGAGCTCTGTGGGAGAAAGTGGGACGGTGTGCAGACGACGCTGTTGCGGCTGTTGTGCGGTCGAGCCCGCCGAGCCGCCGGCTAACCCTGCAACACGACTACCGGCTCGTAGCGTAGCAACCGCCGGTTCGCTCGGTAGGTGAGCAGACATGGCGGTCGAAGGTACCCGGGTTGGCGACGGGTATGCACGCGTACCCGCTAGAGGCATACCCAAAGTGGGGGGTTGGGTAATAATACCGCCGTGGGAAGAGTTCGGTCCGTCAACACGCAGTGCCTTGCTGTCGGGAAGTAATTGGCTGATGACAACTGTTCGCGAACTCTGGCGACAGACCAGGTGCGGAGACGAAAAGTCGGCGTGACAGGTAAGCCGAGGGACAGGGACGGGGGTTTGCAACACCAAGTTGGCTACTGAGAACGGAGTTGGTCAGCCGGAACGCGGCGAGAGGAAGAGAGGAAGGGGGGTAGATAAGAGTTGGGGGAAGGGTACTCCCTGTGTTGGATAGAGTCAAGTCGGTCAAAACCACAGGGAGTCTTCAAGCGGGAAAGTAGCCCAAACGAGGAGAGGGTGAGTCTGGGTGTCAACACGGAAGGGCGGCTGCCGACGGTGCGGCAATTTTTGGCCGCAGAAATGAGTAACGCGTCGTTCTCTGGTTGCAAGGTGACGTCACGCCAATGGCGCAACCGCGCAGCCTGGGCAGAGATGCAGCCGATGGATGACGATTGGCAAGGATGGGAGTTGCGCGCGAGAGAAGGGGGGATAGCGTGTGTTTGAACGAGCTGCGCCACGGGTCAGCATACCGCTGGTTGTGTGCAAACTAAAGTTGACCATCTGTCACCAGAGCTTGACGGAGGAAGCGGGGCACAAACGCGCGTGCGAACAAGTCGACCGACCGCTCGCCGGCATCAGCGCCGGGTGCGGTCTGGAGGGCGCGGATGTGTAGGACCGGGTCAGCAGCATCCGCGTTGGAAGCGAGAACGTTGCGGAGGCGGAGCAAGCCGAGGGCCATGCCCGAGTCGATCGAAGCAGAGCCGACACGGCCGACGGCTTTGGACGAGTCGGCGAGGGTGATGCGGGTATCGGGAGCAAGGTGCAGGCGCGGAAGGTCGAGGCGGGCCGCACCAGTGGCGACGAGCTCGTTGGGCGAGGTAGCCTCGAGCTGTGCTCGCGTTGGCAGCGTATCGGGAGACGGCGCGAGGGCCAGAGGCAGGATGCGCTTGCGAATCGCACCGCGGGCGTGCGTCCGCGCAATCAGCTCCTGGCCAACGTAGCAGCCCTTGGTGAGCGAGAGCGCCGAGAGCGCGTCAAGCGACATCTCGGGCGCAAGCGCCTTGTTGGGCGGAAAGTCGGCCCAGGTCTCCGGCAAGCCGAGTGCAACCCGGTGAGCGAGATACGCCGCCGGCTCGGCACCGTCGATGGTGCCGTCGAGGGCATCGAGCTCGGCAATGCCGCGGCCGCCCATGCGCGGGTCGCGCGGATCGACCACGCCATCCCCGCCAGACAGCGCGGCGTATACCCCGAGCTCGTCCGCCTCGGCAATGCTAACCTTGGCGCGGAGCTTGTACCGGGCAAGGACGCGGAGGAGCGCAGGGAGCGACTCAGACGCCACGTCCAGCGCAAAGCGCGAGCCGTCGCTGGAGCGAAAGACAAACAGATCAAAGAGCATGCGGCCCTTGGACGACAGAATGGCCGAGTACGCCGCACCACCGGGCACAATAGCCTCAACGTCGACGGTCGCCACGCCTTGCAGAAACTCTTCTGCATCACGATCAAAGACCTCGACTACCTTGCGATGCGAGAGCAGCGTCCGTCCGCCGCCGCCAGCCACCGCCGCAACATCGCTTGCCGCCACATCGCTTGTCACTGACATCAGTCGTGCCCACGACCTGCTCCTGCCAGCTACTTGCGCCACACGGGTCACCGCTGTCGCCGCCAAAGGCCACCGCAGCATGGTTGAGCGAGTGGGGTGGAAGGGCATGAGGGGGTTCATAGCTGGGGGGGGAGCGGCGTGGGCGTCAAACCTGAGCGCGTCAATGATCGGGGTCGTGATCATGATGCGTCCCAGCCGGCTCGAGGCACAAACAGCATGACGACAGCAACCACAGACATACCGGGAGACAAGAGCTTGATGTGTAGTACGGTACGCTGCAACTACGATCAAGGTACATCATCCTCGATATAGTCCCGCGATGAATGCAACCACGAGCGACAAGGCGTGAAGTCCATCGCCCTTGGCAGCACACGCCGGCTCGGCAGACACTGGCACCATCACCCACTCAACTCACAGGCGACGAGTTAGTGCAGACAAAGGATAATGTCAGTCATTATGGGCTCAAAGACGGGGTGGGTGGCTGTCTCGCTCGAGGCACTGAACCGGCATCGGGTGCTGGTGGCGGCAGTGGCGTCCGAGGTAGTGCTGGCGCCGCTACTGCGGCTGCGTGTGGTGCTGGCGACCGAGGACATGGCGGATGCTGGTGGGAAGAATGCCGTGGAGAAGCCGCCGCGTTCGGCGCGTGAGCTGATGCGGAAGATGTGGGAGGAAGACGGATGGGCTGGCCTGTGGCGGACGGTGCCGGTGCGGATTGTAGGCACAATGGTCCGGCATGCTGTGCGCCAGCTGGCGTATCCGATGTGGCGGGCGCGGCTCGCGACCGATCAGTCCAAGTTGGCGTGGGTCATGCTCTTCTCATGCACACTTGCCACCGAGCGCCTCGCTGTCCACCCCATCTTTACGATTGCGGACGTGTACGCTGTCGAGTCCCGGGTCGCGACGTATAGGCGGTACGGGCAGGCCGGCGAGACCATGGCGGCCGAGGACGAGGCTGCGGCCGACGGCTCGGGGCTCGCTGCCCGGCTTGCACGCCGGGTGCCAGTTCTTGGCGTTGCGCGCAAGGTGCACGCGTCGGGCGGGCTCGCCGCGCTCTATGCCGGCGTTGGCGGGTACCTGGCACTGGACGTGGTCAACGCTGTGGTGCTGGCAATGATCGACTCGTACTCGCTGCGGATGGCGGTGTCGACGCTGACGTCGCTTGCGTTGGCCAGCCCGATGTTTGCGGTCGGCTCTCGGCTGCGGCTGGACTCGTCACGCCCGCTGGAGCTGCAGCGGTACTCGCAGGCGTCGCTCGCGCCGTCGCTCGATGTGCTCGCCGACGTGCTCGATCACAAGGGTATGGTCTACCTGTACCGAGGGGCATGGCTGACTGTGGCAGTCCGGTCTGTCCGTGTCCTGATTGTGCGCGGGATTACGGCCGCGGTGGCGGCAGTCTCGCCGTGAGCAAGCAGAGGCGCAGGCCGCGCAGCGCTGGGTTCATTGTCGCTACAGCTGGCTAGAGCGGGGGCGTCAAAGGCGAATGGCGTTGACGGTCTTGAGCTCGTCGATGGTTGCCGAGCCGGTGGAGAACATGGCGACCTGGAGCTCCTTCTGCATGCGGCGGAGAAGAGCCTCGACGGCGTCGGCCGACTCGAGCGAGGCGTCGAGGAAGGGCTTGGCGGCAGTGGCGTACGAGGCGCCGAGGGTGAGCGCCTTGGCGATCTGAATGCCGTTGCGGATGCCGCCACCGGCGATGAGCTGCAGACCCTCGATGTCGCGGCAGGAGATGATGGACTGGTCGGTGGGGAGGCCCATGTCGCGGGTAATGTACCCGAGGTTGGTCTCCGGGTCGTAGTTGGGCTGGCGGTAGCCCTCGATCCACGACCACGACGAGCCGCCGACGCCTGCCACGTCGATGACCTTGACGCCGATCTGGGCAAGGGCCTCGGCCGACTCGGGGTCCATGCCGTGGCCGACCTCCTTGACGATGACCGGAACCGAGATCTTGGGCAGCAGCTCCTCGAGCTTGGAGAGGAGGCCGGCAAAGTTGACGTCGCCCTCGGGCTGAACAGCCTCCTGCAGCGGGTTGACATGGATAAACAGGCCGTCCGCGCCGACCGAGTCGATAATGTTGGCGATCTCGTCCGCGCCAAACCCGTAGTTGAGCTGCACAATGCCAATGTTGGCAAACATCGGCACGTCCGGCGCATGCTCCTTGACGTCAAACGACTCGACCATCTGCGGGTAGCGGTTGATGATTCGCATCGAACCGAGGCCGAACGGGACGCCCATCTTGTTGCACGCCTTGGCCACATTGGTGTTGATCGTCCGCCCGTGCTCCTCACCGCCGGTCATTGACGACACGATAAACGGCATGGCGATGTCCCAGTCGAACAGCTTGGTCTCGGTGCTGACTGCATTCATGTCGATCTCCGGCAGCGCCCTAGGAACCGAATCGAAGCAGATGCAACGTGAGTTCCTCGCTCCCAACTGTCCGAGCTTCCTCTCCTTGCTCCTCATGTCGTGACGTGACGCCACTGTTTGCATGCTGCATGCGCCTTGTCCACAAAGACTACCAGAGCAGCAGTCTGCAACGGGGAGGGGGGGGGGGGGCGAGAGGCGGGAGAACAGAGGAAAAAATGGCGAGGAAGGCGGAGGAAGGCGAGGGGGGGGGGGGGGGAGAGGGGAGAGGGGATGGGGAATGATGACGTACTTGTAGGGAAGGCGATAGTTGTCGAGGGAGCACTCTGCAGGCTCGACATCCTTGTTGAGGCAGATGTCAATGTGGTCTTTCTTCCGCTGGGAGAGAACGTCCAGAGCATCTCCGTCGTCGTTCAGGAGGAACTCCAGTTTGTCCATGTCCGAAGCTGCACTGCCTGTCCCGCTTCCAAGGCATCCAGCTGCGCTGCTGAGGCCACGCACAACAGCACTTCCTCCAGTACGGCTCACAACACGGAACATATTGGTCAATTGAGAGTGGTGAGAGAGTGAAAGAGAGAGGTGGGGACGCAGAGGGAGGTACAGGAACAGCACCAGTGAGTCAGGTGAGAAACAGGCCACTTTGCCCAACTGGTTCAGTTCGACCCACTGGCCCAAGCCAGACTCTCTGACTCGCCGAACCGCCGAACCGCCACCGAACCGCCGAACCGCCGAACCGCCGAACCGCCGAACCGGGCGTGACACGGTGTTGGTGCGAGTCGGGCCGGGCCAATCAGTCCAAGTGGCAATCAACCCAAACCCCTCCAACCCACCGAGCGAGACATTCTTTGTGGTACCGCTACCCCCCCCCCCCTCCCGCCACACCACCCACCT
>NW_013657661.1:152277-182911 GCF_000142905.1 Thecamonas trahens ATCC 50062
TCCCCCTAACACACACACCTCACCACACACACACTCTCACACACACACTCTCTCTCACCCACCACACACACACACATACAGCCATGGCTGCACCGGGCGGAAGGTCCGGAGCAGGCAGGCGTGGGGTGGTGGACGTGACGCCTGGACTGACGGGCCCCGAGGCACTGCGGCCGGTCTGGGTCGACGACAAGCAGGCCTCCGAGTGCTTCAAGTGTGGCCTGCTCTTCTCACTCTTCCGATGGAAGCACCACTGCCGCCAGTGTGGCGCTGTCTTCTGTAACTCGTGCTCCAACAAGCGCATCCCCCTCCCTCATCTCGGGTACCACGAGCCTGTTCGCATCTGCCTCGACTGCATCCAGCTCGCCTATCTCGTCTCCTGCACTGCGTCCAACAACCCGACCGTGGCCTCGCACGGCGCCGTCGGCCTCGCTCAGCTCTCGGCTGACCCGGCGCTTCACGAGCGCCTCTTGCGCGCTGCTGCGCTCCCGGCCCTCGTCGCTCTCGTCGACGCTGGCGCCCCGGCCCTCAAGGTCCACGCCACGGGCGCCATCGCTAACCTCGCCCAGGTCCCCGACATGCACTCGCATCTCCTCCGCACAGGCGTCCTAGCTCCGCTCCTCGGCGTCCTCCGCGGAGGCCTCTCGCAACTCTCGCCGCAGCTGGTCCACAACGTGCTCGGCGCAGCCTCGAACCTCGCCCTCGGCGCACCCGCACGCGCCCCGCTGGTCGACGCAGGCTGCATCCCGCTCCTCACGGACGCTCTCTTTGTGCCCGACCAGGAGCTTGCTTCGCTGGCGCTGCGCACTGCTTGCGCGCTCGCCGCCGACCCGCCGCTCGCCCGCATGTTCATCCAGGACGACTCGGGCGTCACCTTTCGCCGCATCCTCTCGCTCATCACCTCGGTCGCGCCCAAGCCGCTCCTCAAGCTCCTTGCCAAGTTCCTCGCTCACGTCTCGCTTGTCGACGATGCCCTCAAGGTCCGCATGCTCGAGCTCGGCACCCTCCCGCCGCTCCAAGCACTTGCCCTTGTCCGTTCGAAGGGCATCGTCACCCTCGCCGTCTGCGCACTCGCAAACCTGGCCTCGGTCGACGACAACCGCGAGTTTGTCGGCTCGGCACAGGGCCTCAAGCTCCTCTGGCGCCTTCTCCTCCGCGGCAAGTCGACAGACATTGTCCGCCACGCCTCGCGTGCCCTCGCCAACCTCGCCCTCAACGACACCGTCAAGCTCCGCATGCTCCACTCCTCTGCACAGCTCTTCCCGCGCCTCCTTCAGCTCCTCTCACTCACGCCACACCCAGACGTTGTCCTCAACACCCTTCGCATCATGGCTAACCTTGCCCTCCTCCCGCTCGGCGCCGTCCTCCTCACCCAATCCGGCCCGCAGCCCCTGCTGCTCGAGCACTCGACCTCAGACGACGAGGCCGTCCGCTCCTGTGCCTCGTTTGCTCTCTCGCGACTCATTCCTCCCACAACAACGCCGGACTCGGCACCCGAGCTCGCCGCCGCCTTTGCTGCGGCTGCCTCCATCCGCTCCGCCTCCAGGCGTCGCAAGACCTCGCTCAACCGAGAGCCCGCCGACTCGGCCTCAGTCTCGAGCTCGTCGCTCCCGCAGGCTGGCTCGTCGTCGCTCGCCTCGCCGACCGCAAGCCCGGCCGTGCCCGGCGGTACCACCCCGCGCTCGGTCCCACACATCACAAAGTACGACCTCGCCGCTCTCGAAGGCCCAGCAGACTCGTCGCCAGAATCGGTTGCCTCTTCGCACACCTCGTCCACCGTCTCGTCGCTCACCTCCAACTCGACCCTCTTTTCAGACTCGGACCCGTTTGCGCTCCCGCGCGCCTCGCCACGCCGCCGTGCCCGCCCGCGCCACCGCTCTCCCGGCTACGTCGGCGTCACACTCTCCGCAAGATCCGCCACCCCCACCTTTACCCCCATCCTTCCCACCCTCGACACCCGCAAGACAGGCACTTCGCTCGGCACCTCCGACTCGCCAACCGCAAGCGGTGGCCATTCGCCGCTTCCGCCGCTTCCGTCCCCGGCGTCAACCACCTCCACCGACCGCTCCCGCAAGGCCGCAGGTCGTCCCGGTCCCGCACCGTCCTCGGTCACCCCGCCGATCCCTCGCGTCGCTCGACACCCCGTCATCGCTCCCGTCTGAAGAGGCCTCGGGCTCGACCGCCTCGACCGCCACCAACACCACGCCGCAGTTTCATTTCGACGATGATCTGCCCACTGGTCTCCCGCAGGCCTGCCCACAGGCCTGCCCACAGGCCTGCCCACAGGCCTGCCTACAGGTCTGCCTACAGGTCTGCCTACAGGTCTCCCCACCGCCTCGCCCGCGGGCCTGCCCACTGATGGGCCGCCCGGGGGCCCGGCCTCCCAACCTAGCCTCCCGCCGCCAGCCGCCATGACCGCCACCACAGCCGTTCCGGCCTCGCCGCAGCCGCAGCCGTCGCCGCAGCTAGCGTCGCCGCCGCTCCCGCCTTCCACTGCCTCGTCGCCGTGACTATGCCTCCAACCACGCAAGGCCGTCGCCAACAAGCCGTGCCCGGCCGTGAGCGCCGGCCCGTGCCCTAGATGACGGCAGTCGCATGCTCAGCACCCCGCTCGTCCCGCCGCCAGTCATCAGAAACTCAGCCGCCAGTAGCGGGTCGTTGCTGGTCACCACACACTCGTCAAACGCATCCCACGACGTCACTTCGGTCTCGTTCGGCACGCCGGGCCGCAGTCCGTCGGCCGCCGCCAGCTCCGAAGCCTCACTGCTCTCCACAAGCCACGTCCACGGCGCAGGGCCGAGCACGTTGGGCCGGTGCCGCCAAAAGTTGATGAGGAGTGTGACCCGCTTTGCCGAGCTCGGCGGATCGTCATGCGCCACTCCGTGGATGAGCCGTCCGTCAAACGCAAGCATTCGGCCGAGCCGGGGCCACACCACCGCGCCTGATGACGGGCTTGCTGGCTCGAGGCGGAACGGATCGTAATCGCCACCACTCGGCGCCACGCTCGCGTTGTACACCACAGTCGGTCCGCCGACGTCCGTCAGGTACAGCACCGTCGAGACCAGTGGGTGCATGCTGAGTGTCGTCTCCTCGCGCCCCTCGGCACAGTCGGCGTGAAAGTGGAGCACGTTGTCGGCAGCTCGATCCTGAATCCACCACTCGCCGCCGGCCCACTCGTCGTCATTGAGGCCGAGCACCTGCGCCGCCCGGTGCATCAGTCGGTGCAGCAGCGAGACCCGTGCTTCGGTTCGCGAAACAAACGTCCGCTGGATAGCCACGCTGGGGTCATTCTCCACAAACTGCTTCCGTCCCGGCCACGACGCAAATGCCAGCAGCGCATCGGCCTCGGCCTCGTCCACAGCGTTGTCGATCGTCAAAACTCGCGGCGCGTGCTCGCCGGCGTGCGCCCGCCACGGCAAGCTCGCCGCGCTCCACTCGCCACCCGCCACAGCTCTCCCATCAACTCCGATTTCGTACGGACCCCCGGCAATGGCCTCAGGGAGCGGAAACGTCTTGAACGCCGCCCACGGTAGGTCCGCAGCCTCGCGCGGGACCACGGTCAAGAGGCCAGCGTCCGAGAGCGCGTGATAGAGCCGCTCCGAGTCGGCATATCCGCACGCGGCTTCGTCCTTCAGCACTTGCAGCGACGTCTCGAGGTTGCCGCCGTCGACAAAGTTCATCGAGATGCCCACCACATCGTCGAGGTTGACCACTTGGTGCGGAGTGCCGCCCGGGATGAACATCAGATCGCCAGCTTCCTGGACAACCACCACTGCTTGGGCGTGGGCCTCGCGCATCAGCGGTGTTGCCGTCGGATCCAGATACATCAGCGGCGAGGCCTCAAACGTCCCGCGCCGAGACGAAAAGTGCAGCGCAGACCGCGGTGTATCGTGCGGGTACAGAATCCACTTCTTGCGACCCGAGATGAGGCCCATCCAGAACGAAGAGCCGAAAGAGTCAATGTGCAGGCCCGAGCCCGATCCGGCCGGCCCCACAAAGAGCGACGGCCATGATGATCGGTACGGCACGTCGATCGTGTATGGAATCCGCTGCAAAAAGTCGTTGGCAACGTACTTGGGCACTACAAACTCGTCAAGCATGGCAGGACACATGTATGTCAGCGACGCGTCGAACACATACGGCAGGCCGGGTGCACGGTAGCCTTCGACGAGACTGCCGTTGCGGAGCGCTTCGATAAACTCGCCGAGACTCATGCTGTCCAGCGAGGAGAGCGAGGCCCATGTATCCATGTGTGCCCGGTACAGCTTGGGGGTCACCATCGCCCTGCCGCAGGCCGATTGGAGATGAGCATAATCCCAAGGAACAGTCGTCATGTTCGCCGCGCCTCCGCGGATGACTACTGGCTTGCGCGCGAGCGAGTACTCGCTGTAAAACCGAGAGAACGAGAGCCCAGACGCGATCTCGTCGGCCGCAGGCTGTGGCTCGGCAAATGGCGGGCACGATGCGTCTGTGCCGGGACTGGAGCAGCCCGCGGCCACCCGTGCCGCCGCTGACGCCCGTTCGTAGAGGCTGTCAACTAGTTCACGGCATCCGCTCAGCCCGCTCCGTACATCGGCCAGCTTGTCATGCAGCTTATCGGTAGCCTCCCGGCACTCACCAAGCATAGCCTGGTTGGCAGCCAGCGAGTCGTGGGGCAACTCGGTTCCGCTGCCGAGCAGCCGCAGAGCAAGACGGTCGACCCGGTCTGGCGAGACATCCGACTGGAACGCTGGATCTTCGGCGTCGACTGTCGCGAGCAGCTCGAGATTGCCCCGGATCTCGTCCGACTCGGGATTGAAGGTCAAATACGCTTCGCCGGCGGAAATGGCCTCGCGCATACGGCCAGAGTGTGCTGACGAGTACAGCAAGTACGAGTACTGCTCGCGAACAAAGAAGCCCACTGGGGCACGCCGCGCTCGCGACTCGGGCGAGTCCAGATCCAGGAGCTTGGTCAGGATTGGGGACGAGTGTATGCCTGACGCCGGCATTGACAGCGCTTCGGCAGCCCGCGAAGTCATGCTCGCCAGCTTGGCCTCGTGCTGCTCAAGAAAAAACGTGACCAGCGTGTGGTCCTCCATCGAGTCGGCGAGCAGTGCGGCGGCGAACAGATCGTGCGCACGGAGCCAGGGCGAGAGCGCGGTCGACGCCCACGGCGCCGAAAGCAGGAATCGAGGGATGTCTTCGTCAAGCAATAGGCTAAGTGAGTCCATGGAGGCGGCTGCAGCATCACGGAGCGCCTCGACCTCGACCACAAGCTCGCTTGCAGATCCTGTGCTCTCGCCATCGTCGTCGTCCACGCTCTCCCACACGCACCCGTACACATCGTCGAGAAACGAGTTGAGCCGTGGCGCGCCCGACGGACTGCACGGCGGAATATGGGCAGCATGATGCGGAGCATGCCTCGGTGCCGGTGCCGGTGATGCGTACCCAGCAGTGGAGAGATCAGCATCCCGCCGCCTCCGCGGTTTGCCGCGCCCGGCGGTCTCGAGCAGGCCAAGGAAGGCTACCGCCGAGGAGTACGTGCGCCCGGCAGCATCGTACGCCTCGAGAGCGCGGATGTAGCGAGCAGCATACGCAGCTTCTATTCCTGCCGTCTCGTGACCGCCACTTCCGCCTCCGCTCGCCACGCTGCCTGCCCGCGCCAGCACCTCCAGCACCGCCTCGGTCCCGCCGTCCGCCACTGCGCTATCCGCCAGCACTTTGTCGAGCTTGTGGAGTCGCTCACGGGCCCGGGCCATGGGGTCGGCAGCTGCTATCGCGAGTAGGGCAAGGGCCAAGGTGAGGTAGGCCAGAGTGCGCATGGTAGGAGAGGGATGGTGCCGTGCCCGGGCGGACGCTCCTCGACGACTGCCGGGCGGACGCTGACACGCACGCAGGTGGGACTCGATCGACCTTGGGAGTGGGATGGGGGGATAGGGGAGACGGACAGATGTGTATTGCGCCGAGAGTAGGGAAGGGAGGGGGTTAGGACGCAGGGCTCGTGAGAGCGGCGAGGTGGATGGCTGCCGAGCCGGTGAGGTGGCGCGACGGCGAGTTGAGGAATCGCTTGTGGAGCGCGTCCTGGGTCTCGCGTGGCGAGGCAGGCGAGGCGATGGAGGCAGCGATGGCGGCAAGCTGGATGGCTGGGGAGGGTGCGTGCTCGACTTCGCCGTCATCAACGTCGACGACGT
The DNA here is from genome assembly GCF_000142905.1 of Thecamonas trahens ATCC 50062. NCBI lineage: Eukaryota > Apusomonadida > Apusomonadidae > Thecamonas > Thecamonas trahens. The sequence continues at coordinate 158,445 of NW_013657661.1, forward strand.
GGTCATGGTCAACGTCGTGTTGGCCAACTTGGACTTCCTCGTACTCGTACTCGTACTCGGAGTCGTCGGCATCAGCGGACACGCCGTCGCTAGCAACTGCAACCAAGGTGGCCTCGGAATGAGTATCTGCAGCGGTATCAGCAACAGTGTCAGTCGTCTTGGCAGTGAGCGAAAGATTGTAGGCGAGGGCGTCGGCTTCGGCCTCGGCCTTGGCGGCGAGCGCGTGCTCGAGCTCGAGAGCGAGGCGGTTGTTGTCGGTCTCGACATCGGCGAGGCGAGTGAGCAGGGCGCCCATCTCATCATAGAGGTCGACATCGGGCGGGAGATTACTGTCTGCGCTGGTCTCCAGCTCGGCGATCCGCGCATGCAGCTGCGCGTTTTCGTCCGAGAGCGAGGCCACACGAGCAGCTAGCGCGGTGGAGGCGGCAAGCTCACGGGCAAGAGTGGCGTTGTCGGTCTCGAGCTCGCGAATGTGGGCGCGGAGGACGTCGGCCTCGGCAGCGGCAGATGCCGAGGCCGAGGTAGCGCGCCGGGCTGACGCGGCGCGCAGCGTGTCCAGATCGTCGGTCAGTTCCTGGACCTTGGCACGGAGGGGGCGAAGCTTGCGCATGTGCTGGCCATGCATGACCTCCATCTCGGTGTCGAGCCGCTTCTGGAACTCTGCCTCAAGTCGGGCGCGCATGTCGCGCGGCGGCTCGGTCTTGGCCAGGCGCCGCTCCAGTGCAGCCACCTTGCGCTCAAGCTCCTTGGTTCGCAGCCTCTCTTCCGCCAGCGCCCGCTCCTGGGCCGGCGAGTGAGCGTTGGCCGGTGGGCGCGCCTGCAGTCGGTGGTTGGCGGCCTCGAGCTTCATGATCTGCACCTCCAGCCGAGCGATGGTTGCGGCGGTCGACTCGTGGCCATTGGCATGAAGCGCCGCTGGCGGGCTGGATACCACAGCTGGTGGCACTCTTGGCGGCGGCGACGACAGCAACTCGGTCGAGGAGAGCGGACCAGGCGAGCGTGGCGTCTGATAGTACGAGCGGACCGGCTGCGGCGGGGAGGCCGAGCGGGCGGCCGATCGCGCAGGTGATGCCGCCGCCGACGCAGCCACCATGCCCTGCAACGACTCGAGCTTGTGAAAGAGCGAGCCGAGAGAGGCTGAGAGCGCCGAGGAACGCGCGTGAACGTCCTGAGAGGCAAGGAGACCAGCATCAGACAGCGAAGCCGACTCTGCTGCAGCGCGAGCAGGCGAGGCGGTGACCGCTGGGCGGAGCGATCGCTGCTCATAAGGCGTGGCATGGGCATAGCTGGGCAAAGCTACCTCTCGGCTACCACCGCCAGAAGTCTCATGCCCTGCAAGTCGACCAGTAGAAGACCTCGCAGTCGACCGCGGCAGGCCGTACGGTGCGTATGGACCGGGCGACGAGGGTGTGACGACCGAGGGTGTGAACAGTGGGTTGGCCACTGCGCCAGGCGGGTAGAGCGAGGCGTCCAGCTGGGCCCGCAGTCGCTGCACAGGCGAGGATGCACGCATGAGGAGGAGGGGGGGGGGGAGGGGGGGGAGGAGGGAGAGAGACAGATGGGCGGAGGTAGGGAGGTGGGGGGGGGGGGGGAGGCGGTGCCGGTGCTGGCACTTTGGGTTTGGGGTTGCCTGGCAACGGAATTGGGCTCTACGGTAGTGCGCCACAACCACACCCGAAGATGCCAGCATGGCCATGGCCATGGCATCACCGCAGACTATATCCAATGGTCTTAAAGCGACAAAATCTTCAGAGGTGCGTCTGTTTGTGTGCATGTGTGTGTGTGTGTGTGTGTGTGTGTGCGTGTGTGTGTGTGTGTAACAGCCGATGGTTGGTGGGATGCCTCTCCTCCGTCGTATCCATCCCATCCGTCAGGATCAGACCAAGTACGTGAGCACAGCGCAGCGTGTGTCGGTCGAGTCACGCCCACCTGCGTGTCACCGGCCCACCACCACCAAATGGCTTGGCTCGCGACACGCCCAAAGACCACGTGCGTGTCGCGGACGTGAGCTTAGCCACCGCCACCGCCACCGCCACCACCACCGCCACACCTGTCACCGGCCACAACATATGGAGTCTGGTGACATGGTCTCGGAGTCGTACTCGCGGTCGAGCCCGAGCAGCATGGGCACGGACTCGGAGCGGGGCAGCGCGCAGGGCGGACATGCGGTGGTCGATGACGGGCTGGTGGAAGACGGCGAGGAGCAGGCACTGCTGGGATCAGAAGGCGGGGAGGTCGACATGGGGATTGCATCGCCGCTGGATGCTGCGGTGGAGAGGCTGGGTATTGGACGGTTTCACAAGGTGGCGGTGGCTGTCCTCGGCTTGGCCAACGCGTCGGACGCAGTCGAGCTGCTGGCCATTGGCTACATACTGCCCGAGTTGAACAAGGCCGGCGCCAAGGGCTTCCACGTCACCGACGCGCAAAAGGGCTTTCTCTCAGCGGCGGTCTTTGTCGGCATGCTCATCGGCGGGCTGTTCTGTGGCCTGGCCTCGGATCGTGTGGGCCGAAAGGCAATGCTGCTCTGGTCGCTGGGCATCAACGCGCTGGCCGGCCTCGCCTCGGCCGCCGCTCCCTCGTGGCCGCTCCTGCTCACCGCCCGCATTATCTCAGGCATTGGCGTCGGTGGCTCGGTCCCGTCGGTCTTTACCATGGCTGTCGAGTACCTACCTGTCCACCGCCGCGGCTTCTACCTCACCGTTGTGGCCTGGCACTGGATGGTCGGCTCGATCTTTACAGCCTCGCTGGCCTGGATCCTCCTTGGCGCCATCGGTGCATCGTGGCGCGTCTTTGCCGCCGCCTGCGCTGGGCCTGCAGCTCTGGCATTTGTCCTCACCCTCGTTCTCCTTCCCGAGACGCCGCGGTTTCTGGTGGCCAAGGGTCGGTACGCCGCCGCAGCGTCTGTCCTCAACCGCATGGCGCGGCGATCGGGCCACACAACGCCGCTTCTGGGAGCATCGGGTGCTGAGCTTGCTCCCAATGGGCCAAGCAACATTCAGGCCGGCTCTGTCCCTGCTGGGTCGTTGGACGAGCCGGCCCGTGAGACCACGCCGTCGGCGTGGCGGCTGCTCGATCCGGCGCTGCGACGGACCACGATCTCGCTCGCCATCGTCTGGTTCGGCCTCTCGTTCGGCTGGTACGGCCTAATTCTGTGGATTCCAACTCTCTTTGACGACGCCAACCTCTCGTTCTCAGTCTATGCCTCGGTCTTTATCGTTGCCGCCGCCAACCTGCCGGGCAACATTGTGTCGGCCGTGCTGATGGACCGGATCGGGCGCAAGAACGTACTGGTCGGGACCATGACCACCGCCGCTGGCCTCGGCGTTCTCTTTGCCTTTTCCCACCGTGCCGGGCTGGTGATCACGGTCGCCTCGGCCTTCAACGCGGTCTCGATCGGCGGTTGGAACGCACTCGACTGTCTCTCGTCCGAGTCGTTCCCCACTCCGCTGCGTACGTCGGCTATGGGTGTCCTCGCCGCCTTTGGTCGCCTCGGCTCTATGTCTGCCCAGTTTGTCAACGGCTTTCTTATCTCGCACTCGGTTGCCCTCCTCCTCCTCGTCACCGCCGGCACCATGTTCATCGGCGGTCTTGGGGCGCTGGCTCTTCCGCGCGACACATCCGGCATGCGGGTTGCTGACAAGCTCCACGGCTGACGATGCCATCTCGTTTGCTGGTTCTGGTGCGCAGACACACACACACACTCAAACACACACACACACACGTCACACAGCATCGGTGCCAGAGACCAGCGAGCTCGAGCTCGAGCTCGAGCCCGAACGCGAGGTCCGCGACACGTTGGAAGTTGGGTCGGTTGATGAGACCGCGGCCGGCCGCGACGACGACGACTGCGTCTTGCGACCGGGTCGGAAGGTGCCGTAGCGGGCAGCCTCTGGCCGAAAGTCGCCGTCCGACGACGACGACGACGACGACGAGCCCGAGCCCGAGCCCGAGCCGTCATCTCCATAGTTGAACGCACCGTTGCGGTCGCCGGCGTAGTAGCCGTGGCGCGGCTGCGGGCGGCCGACGCCAGCCGCCGCCGCCGCGCGCCGCTGCTGGTTGCGGAAGTAGACGGTGGTGAGGGCGATGATGGCGACGACCGCCACCACAGCCACCACAATGAGCGCAATGACGAGGCCGTTCGAGCTTTTGGGCGGCGAGGCCGGCGACGCCCCGCCGTTGCTCGCCACACAGCCCGAGACCGCAATCCCGCACTCGACAGTCGCCGAACTAGCCTGGAGGAGCGAGCGCGTGCCTGTCGTCGACTCGGCCTCGACCACCACGCGCGCAAACTGGCCAGCAAACTCGGTGAGCGCCGGTGAGAACTGGATGATGTACGTCCGGGTCCCGACCGGCCACACGTAGCCGGAGCCAATGATGATGCGGAGCGTGGCCGACGAGCCAAGGTTGAGGCCGGCGGTGACGGTGAGGCCGGCCGGCTGGTCCTTGGCAAGGTACATGGTGTATGTGGCCGAGGTGCCGAGCTCCACCCGATTGGCAGTGATGTCGACATCGCGAACAATCATGGTGGCAGCGTTGCCGAGTGTGAACGTGCCGCCGATGGTGCCACCGAAGCGCCAGTCGATGGTGGCACCAGTAACCACCAGGTCGGTGGCGACGTCAAGCGGCGCAGAATCGATGGTAAAGTCGACACCCTCCGGAATGGTGAGCTTCTCAACCGAGCCGCCCGATGAGGTGCACCCTGGGGGAGGGTGAGGTCGGCGCCGGAGGGGTAAAAGTTGCCGCAGAGGAGCTCGACGGTGGCGATGGCGCGCGAGGCGACAAAGCGCGAGGTTGTAGCCGGCCCGTCGAGCGAGATGCCCTGAGACTGCGCCGCCGTCGACGTCGAGACCGTGTACGGCCGGTTGTCCCAGGTGATGGTCCAACCGGCAATGACAAAGTCGGACGGCGGATCGCCTGACCCGGTCTGAAGCGAGACGGCGAGGACGGCGTTGCCGGTCGCAGCGTTGAACGAGGCTTCGTGGGTGAGGCTGCCTGGCGGTGGCGGTGAGGAGCCGCCCAGGAGCCCGGGCAGGTCCGATGCAGTCGCCACCGCGTTTGGCGCCTGCGGCGAGACCAGCGCACCCGAGCCGGTCGAGATCGACGCCATCGGAATGAGCCACGACGAGTGGTACCACGAGGTGTAGTCGTTGGTCCCGGTCGGCTTGGTGTAAATCCGGATGAACAGGTCCTTGAACGTGTTGGCCCCGCCGATGGCAGTTGTGGTGCCAAAGGTGAATGCCACCGCGTTGAGTTCGCCGAGCGTGTACCCGTCGCCGTTGACAAACCACGGGTATTGGACAATCGGGCCCTCGAGGCCAGTCGCACGGCCGTCAAAGTGGCGACGCCATGCCTGCTGCAGGTACCAGTTGATCTTGCCATTGCCCGTCTCGGTAAAGGCCCAGCCCGTCTCGACCTGGACCGGGAACGTCTCATCGTGGCCCACAAGCGCGCCGGCGGTGGTGATGAACGAGCTCGTCCCGTTGAGGAACGCTGCTGGCGTTGACGCCGTCATAGCAAACGTCTCGGCTCCGGTGCAGCCGTTGGTCGTCTGAGTGCCGGAAAGCGTCGTCACTGCCCCGGCATTGGAGACTGTGCGAACAACCGCGCCCTGCGAGCAGGCCTGCACAAATACCGCGCCGGCCGAACCGTCCTTGACCGCGATGCCGCCCGGGCGAACAAAGACTGAAGTGCCTGACCCGTCTGGTCCGTAGTTTGAAAGATCCGGGTTGCCAGCGACGGTGGCAACGGTGCCCGAGTTGGCCACACCGACCGAGCCGGTCGGGATGGTGACCCGCCGAATCGAGCCAAGATCGCCGACCCAGAGCGTGATCTGGGTAGCGCCCGACGCCACCGGCACAATGGAAAGATCCCACGGGAGCATGTACGTGCCAGTGGTGCCAGCGCCGTCGGCCTTGCCATGGACCGCGGGCGAGCCCGACACGGTGACCACCACTCCAGTGTTGACGTTGACCGAGCGGATGACGTAGTTGTGGGCATCGGCCACAAAGAGCGTGGCACCGGCGTCATAGTACGCGAGCGCGGTCGGGCCGGTAAACCACGCATTGGTTCCGGTCCCGTCCTGCCACCCGGTCTTGGCCGGGTTGCCGGCCAGTGTCGTCACCGTGTACGTGTTTGTCGACTGCACAATCTTGCGGATGGCGTTGTTGAGCGAGTCGGCCACGAAAAGGTGTCGGTTGGGCCCGACACCGCGTGGGTCGGCTGGTTGAACCGAGCCGCGGCGCCGACGCCATCAGCAAATCCGGCCTGCGATGCCGAGCCAGCCACGAGTGTGGTCTCCATCTGTCCGGCTGTGTTGAGCGAGCCAGCCAGGATGATGTGGGTCTCCGGAATCGGGATGAGTAGCCCGTTTGAGTTGAGCTTGAGACCAACCTTGCCCGGGACAGCCGTCGCCGGCGTGAGCGGCGGCGAGAAGGCCACCGATGTTGACACGCCCTGGGAAGAGACCCGGCGCAGCACGCCTGGTGCACCAACAAGCACGACGTCACCAACCACGAGCGCAGCAAGCGTCGCAATCGCACACACAATCATCACCGCCGACTGCTGGAAAAGCATCCGACTCTGCCCGCGCAACACCCAATTGGCGCCATCGCAAAAAAGAGAATGGTGAGACATGATGATGTAAGGAAGAGGCGCAAAGCGGTGACTGTTTGCCGGTGCAAGGTAGGGAGGGAGGGGAAGGGGTGGAGGAAAGGGAGGAGCGCGGTACACTGCACAAAGAATGGAGGGGAGAGGGGGAGGGAGGGAGGGAGGGAGGGAGGGAGGGAGGGAGGGAGGGAGGGAGGGAGGGAGGGAGGGAGGGAGGGAGGGGAGGGGGGGGTGGGGGTGGGGTGTTGCACACGCCAACCGTCTAAAGAAGCACAGCCAAACACTCTTCCGGGATGGGGGGGGTGGGAAGGCGGGGGCACCAGGGGGCGGGGCGGAAGGGGGAAATCGGGCAGGGAAAGGTTCGAGAGGAACACGCAAGGTGGCATACCATTGTTATGCAGAGGTAGTCAAGAGTGTCTTGAGTACGTATGGTAGTAGGGAAGGGTGGGGGGTGTCTGGGAGCTACGAGGGATGGGCAGCGCGTGGGGCACTTTTCGGCGAACGCAGCACCTTTTTTCAGGACGAGACGTACGGCACGCAGATAAAGCCTGTGGCCATGATTTCCAGCTGTCGCTTTACCGGTTCGTGTGAGAGAGATGTCGCGCTTTATTTCAGTATATCATCGCATCGTGCGTGCGGTATGCCATCCCTGTGTGCGCGGCATAGTGCCAGCTCAGCGTGTCAAGCCACTCTCGATCGTCGTCACTGGCAAAGCCCACAAGTTGACTGCGTCGATGCCTTTGGCATCTTGCGAAGAGATATGAGCTGCTAAACAACTTGCGGCGTTACATGGCAGTGCCGCCGCAGGTGAACGTGGCCAAGTCCGTCGTTTTCGTCGGTTTTACTTGTTTCGCCGCGCATCAACATTAATCGGCGAAAAGTGGAAAAAGGCGTTGTGTTCTTTACGCCAACAAGCGGAACCACCCGACGTACGCACGCGGGAGGGCACCTGTACAGAAGCAGCCGACGGCATGAGCAAGACGGATTTAAAGCACGAGAAGGCAGAGGGCAAAGGCGCCGATAGCAAGGACGCAGAGGTAATGGATGTTCCGGAGCAGAGGACGCTGGAGCGCAAGGTGCTGTGGTGGGTGGTGGGCGCGGTGGTGGTGCTGGCTCTTGCTGGCTCGTGCGGGGTTTGGCTGGCGGTGCGGGGCGGGCCGATGGCTGTGGCGCACCGCGGGGCGTCGGGTGACGCTCCGGAGAACACCATGCCGGCGGTCAAGGCTGCGCTGGCTGTCCACGGCGCTGCTGTCGAGTTTGACGTCCAGATCACCAAAGATGGCGTAGTGATCGGCATGCACGACACGACCGTCGACCGGACGACAAACGGAAAGGGCAAGGTCAACGATCTGGAGTGGTCATACATCGCCACACTCGATGCTGGATCGTGGAAGAGCGAGAAGTTTGCCGGAACGCGCGTGCCGCGGCTGGAGGAAGTGCTTGAGGCCATGGCAGCGATGCCTGATCGACTCCTGCTGCTGGACACCAAGAACATTGGCGCCGGCCTGTTTGCCGGCGTCGCGGCGGCGCTCGACGCAGCGCCAGCGAGCGTCCGCTCCCAGGTCCGCATCGGGTGCTGGGACAAAAAGTGTCTGGAGGCTGCGACCGCCGCCGGCCTTGGCGACGTACCGCGCATTGTCATCACCCCGTTCCCGGTGGCCCCGTTCGCCTTTGACGCCTACCGCAAGCTCGGCGTCGAGGGCTTCAACGTCGGCCTCCAGTTTGGCTTCCTCGGCCTCTGCAAGCCGTGGACCGCCAAGGCGCAGCACTCTGGCTTCTCGGTCTGGGTCTGGACCATCGATGACGAGAAGACGATGGGCAAGGTCGCCTCGTGGGGCGTCGACGGCGTCGTCACCAACTACCCGGCGCGGGTCGGCGGCCTGCATGCCGCCCACCATCGCCTGCGTCACGGCTTCCATCACGGCCACGGCCATGGCCATCACGGCCACGGCCATGGCCATCATGGCCACGACGACGACCATCATGGCCACGACGACGACCATCACGGCCACGACCAAGGCCAACACAACGGCCACGACCAGGGCCAACACGACGGCCACGACCAGGGCCAACACGGCGGCGACCATCACGGCCACGACCAAGGCCAACACAACGGCCACGACCAGGGCCAACACGACGGCCATGGCCACCGCCACGGCCACCGCCACGGCCACGATGGCAAGCACGACAACCTCCTCCACGGCGGCGGCAAGTGTGGCTCCGCCATGGCCGAAGCCCATCGCGCCGCCATGGTTTACGCATGCTTCACTTTCCATGACCACGGCCCGTTCATGGGCGACGACGTGAAAATGTCCCCAGGCGAGGCGTTCCTTTATGACTCGGCGTCGTGCAAGGCGCTCGCCAACTGCCCGCGCACCGCCGACGGCGCAGACATCGACGCTACTGCCGACGAGACCGCAGCCTGCGCCAAGCATGCCGCTGATCTCGTCGAGGAGTACCTCGGCCTTGTCCACTAAGTCGTCCAGCACATCAACACTCTCTCTTTAACACATCATCCATACACCTTGCCCTGCATCGTGGCCCAGACACCCTGGACTATGCACACGTCAGCGCGCACCTGTTGAGCAGACTTGCCAGACGCGCATTCACACCTCACCCGCACACGGCCTCGACGTAAACTTGGGGTGTAACTCCATCGCCACACACTCGCAGCCGCGCCCAAGCTTCCTGTTGCATGCTCCGCTGCCTGTCGCGCACTCTGGTCCCGCTCCGCTACCTGTCTGTCGCGTCACGCATGTCGGAGTCGTCGTCGTCAGCCACATCTTCGGGCTTTGATGCCACCCAGCGCTTTCTCTTTGATCTCAACGGATTCATTGTTCTTCGCGGCGTGCTTGATGCCAATGAGGTTGCCAGTCTCCAAGCTGCCGTCGATGCGCACGCGTCCGAGGCAGTGTCGCGCGACGCCGGGGCGCTCAAGAACGCCAAGGACGGGAGCGCGCTGTCGGCGCCCGGCTCACGACGTGATCTCGGCGGTATGTTAGGCTGGGAAGGCGTTGCAGGCGACGCGTTCCGCAGTTTGCTCGTCCACCCTCGGATTGCGCCGTACCTTGTGGACCTTCTCGGCGAGGGCTACCGACTCGACCACCAGCCCATTGTACTCGTGCAGGACGGCGGGTCCGAGGGCTTCTCGCTCCATGGTGGGCCGCTCACCTCATCCGGCACGTTCAATCCTGAGCTGCAGTACCGGGCGGTGGCGGGGCAAATGTGGACATCGCTCCTGGCGTGCGCAGTCCATCTCTCCGAGGCCCAAGCCGGCGATGGCGGGTTCTGCGTCGTGCCCGGCTCGCACAAGGCTAACTTTCCGGTCCCGCCCGAATTTGCCACCGGCGACGCGCCGGCCTTTGCCGAGCACATCCACCAGCCGGTCGTCTCGCCGGGTGACGTTGTGCTCTTCTCCGAGGCAACCGTCCACGGCGCGTTGCCCTGGACTGCCGATCACCAACGACGCGTGGCGCTCTTCCGATTCGCCACGCCCTCGTACGGCTACGGCCGCGCCTATCTGGAGGAGTTTGGCGGTGATGTCTTGAGCAAGTGCACGCCCGAGCAGGCTGCCGTCCTCCTTCCACCCTACGCCCCGCGCCTCGAGCGCCCGATCGCCACCCGTCCCGGTGCCTCCGCCACTCCGCGATCAGAGGCCAAGAAGGCACACGATCGCGCTGTCTTTAACACTTCTTACTTTTGATCAAACTTCCCCCCTCCTTCCTCGCCGTACATGCGATTGCTACCACGTTTGCCACCACCAGCTGCAGCCGATGTGCGTGTTTGTCACAGCGGCACGGCGCGCGTCGGCAGCTCGTCCGCTGCTGCAGACGCTGCTCTCAGCGGCGTGACCATCCTCGCCCTCATACTGCTCTCTCCTGTGGGCACCAAGCACCTCACCGACCACACACATATACAACTACATATACATAAGCCTCCAACCGGGCATGTCTGAAGCCGAGGTCACGCCCAAGCGGCAGAAGGGCCTGGACGGCACGCCCAAGCCGTCACTAGCTCAACCCGCCCCTGCGCAACCCGCCCCTGCGCAACCCGCCAAGCCGGTCAAGCAGGCCAAGCCAACCAAGGGCAAGGCCGCCAAGGCTCGCAAGGCCGCCAAGGGCCGCGGAGTCAAGCACAAGGTGGTCTACGAGCGCATCAACTACCTCGTCCAGGCCGCGGTGGCAGTCGTCGAGCTCTCACCCGATCTGGCGCGCCACTACGTGGGCAACATCCGCGAGCTCGCCCGCCGTCTCGTTCTCCGCTTAGACAGATCCATCTCGCGCCAGCTCTGCAAGGGCTGCGATATCATCCTCGTTCCACACATCTCGGCCAAGGTCCGCATCAAGGCCAAGCTCGTGACGACAACTTGCCTCTCCTGCGGCCAATCCTCGTCGCACTCGGGCATCACCTTTGCCACATCCGATCCCTCGCCGTAGTCGCCCGCCCTGTCCTGCTCCACTCCCCCACGGCGCAAGCAACCGCGCTGTCAACGCACTTGCCCCGCCCCACCAAGCATGTCAAGCACCAGATCAACCACGCCATGACCTCGCATGACCACAGAGCCAGTGCCAGTGCGAGTGCCAGTGCGAGTGCCACCCCACTCGAGCCCCACCACCATGGGCACAACTTGGTCTACGCAATGGGAGCAGTACTCAGTGGGAATGAAGGCCTTGGTTGTAGCCTCTGCCATGTACATAGTCTACTGGTGTACGTACTAGCCCCTCCCCTCTCCGCCCGCCTCTCTCCTCCTGCACCGCACTGGCCCCACTCACCCCCCCCCATCCTGTTGCAGTCTACGCCGCCTGGCATGCAGCCAAAGAGTACTACGGAATCCAAGTGCGGCTGCGGGAGATGCTAGAGTCGCCGGTACTGGTGGGAGGCGACGGTCCGTGGCGTGGCAAGTCCATCGCTGTTGTCCTCAATCCAGTCTCAGGCGCAGGGACGGCCGAAGCCGTCTTTGACTCACTGGTCGTGCCGCTGATGACCATGGCCGGTGTAGAGCACTCGCTGATGACCACACGTGCTGCTTCTGATATGACCAGAGTCATTGCCGAGGTCAACTGGGAGAACTTTGATGCGCTAATGGTCTGCGGCGGTGACGGGACATTCAACGAGGCCATTAACGCGCTACGCGAGCTTGCGCCGGGGCTGGAGACCAAACTTCCACTGATGCTTCTTCCCATGGGCACCTCGAACGGCCTTGTGCGGTCGCATGGCGATGCAAGCGTTCTTGAGGCCGCCTTCCGCGCTCTCACCTCACTCCCGCTTCCCACTGACGCATGGGACGTCCGCATCGTGCCGTTTGCGCCGGGCGCTGAGCCCGTCGACCGCATCGACGCCTTTATGATGTCGTGGGCCATGGTCGCCGAGCACGACGACTACCAGGAGCGCAAGTTCCGCTGGATGGGTCCGACCCTGGCGTCGCTCGCTGCTCCGCTTGTCACCATCGCTGGCATGCGCCACTACGAGGGCACCATCTCGTTTCTTCCAGCCCCTGCCGCCCATGCCCGCGCTGTCGCCGCCGGCCACGACTACTACGTCGATCCGGCGACGCTGCCAGCGGTCGCACCGCCCGAGTGGCATCGCCTCCATGCCGATTCTCCCCCCGACTCTGACGCCCAAGCAACCTGGCGGACCATCCCAACCCCGGTTGTCCTCTGCACCGCCGTCAACGTGGCGTGGCAGGCGGCCGACATTCAGTTCTCGCCGGGCGCAGTTGCTGACGACGGCGCCCTCGATGTCTGCATCCTCGGAAGCGGCGCCTCGCGCCTCGGCGCCCTCCGCATCTTCATCTCCATCGAATCCGGACGTCATGTCACCTATCCGCACACCCTCTTTGCCAAGGCCAGTGCGCTCCACATCGTCCCAGCCTCTCCCTCCCGTCTCTCGCTCTCAGGCGAGACGCTCCCCTTTGGCGAGATCCGCATCGTTGTCCGTCCCAGCCATCTCCACATGGTCCGCTAGCAGCATCAGACGAACCGCCCTCCACAGATCACAGACTACTGGCCTTTGACAACACACACACAGAATCCCAATCATCGGCTGTTCGCAGGTCACAGCGCGCCTGTCCGACCACCAACCACCACCACCTACCACCAACCCACCCACACTCCACCACCACGACCACACATACACACACATCCACACACACAACACACACACACACACACACACCATGACCGACAGACAGGACAAAGTCACCCGGACCAACGAGCTTCTGGCATACCTACAAGGCCCAGGCGAGCGGCTCGGCCCTGCACCCTGCCGCCCTGCGCTGTTTCCAGGCACAAGCGAGGGAGGACGACGACATGGCAAGGACGACGACAACGACTGCGACTCCGAGTTGGACTCGGACTCGGTGGAGGTTGATCTGGGCTTTGCTTCGTCGTCGGTGGGCGACTCGTCGGGCGATGCGGGGATGAGCAGGTGCTCGTCCGGGCACAGGGTCACCTTTGCTGCAGATGTCGACGAGTACTCGGCTTCGCACAGGCCCATGCGGAGGTGGGAAAGCCAGGCACCGGCCGGATCTCTCATGGCTGATGCTGTGCCAAGTCCTGCCACGCTCTCCGCCAAGTACGAGAGCCGGAAGAATCCCGCAGGCCTCCGCCGGATGGCCCAATCGCTGCCGACTCTCGCCCTCGACGGCGATGCCTATGCACCGTCAGCAGCAGGGAGCGACTTTGCCGCCTTTGTCTACCATCCAGATCGGACTCCGCCGGTTTCGAGCCTGCCGGTCCTCGGCCGCGAGTGGCGCGGGGCTGTAGCCGACATGCTCGGCCACGATCACGAATCGGTCTCGCAGACCATCATCGATCCTCTACCCGACGCATGGATCAACTCGTACCTCAAGCAACTTGCCGTCCACCCGCCGCTTCCGCACATGCTTCCGCGCCGCCCGCCTCCGACACCCAAGGGCGTCGTGCAGAGCTAACCCACGTCGCTGGCATCGGTGGCGCGGGTGGCGGGCCGCCAGCGGGCCGCCAGCCACCACTGCAGGATAAAGCCGTCAGCCGAGCGCAAGGACAAGCTGGACGTCAGGGACACACTTGTCCCTCCTCTGGTGCTCTTGCCCCTCAGCCCCCCCTCCTTCACACTACTTATCACACACCATGGACCAGCACGCGCCCTGCATTCACTGCGGCAAGTCAGACACGCCCCTGTGGCGCCGGGTACGTCCGGGGTGATCACGATCAAGCCGGTGGTTTGATCACGAAGCCTTGATCACCGCCGATCCAGCCAGCGGCCGGCCGCCGGCAAGTGCGACCTTTCCTGAACTCACCAACGGCGCGCGCGGACTTGCTCGGGCATGGGAATGCGGATGGAGTACAGGGTCCCGACGGCGAGCAGTCGCTTTGTAACTCGTGCGGCGTCCACTACATGCGCCACAAGACGCTGGAGAACAAGTCGGCGTCGCCGTCGTCGGGCGGCTCGGCCTCACACTCGGGCCGCAAGGGCCCAAAGTCGCGGGTGGGCAAGGCCGGCTCGACCCGGACGTCGACAGCTTCGACCAAGAACCGCAAGCGCAAGATCGACGACCTTGGTGAGATCATTGTTTCCAAGCGCCGCTCCGCTCGCGCCAAGGCCGGCGATGACGATGACGTCTCCACTTCAAAGTCCAAGACGCCCAAGGGCAAGAAAGGTAAGAAGGTCCGCAAGCTCGCCGTCCTCGACGACGACGAGGTCATCGAGTACGATGCCTTTGCCTTTTTGCAGGACTTTCTCTCGCTCCTCACCGATGGCGAGAACGAGGAAGTTGCTGAGGCTTTCCTCTCCCACCTCGACTACATGGACGTCGCTGATCTCGTCCGCACTGGCGAGGGTCTGCAGGTCATGTCCAACGCCATCGTCGACCAGCTTGCCGCCCGCGCCTCTGCCCAGCAGTAGTACCCGCTAGCTGCACTCCTCCATTGAATCATAACTTGATCCTGCCCCCGCTCTGTGACGACTCGACGCGCTCACCGTCCGCCTGCCGCCACACACACACACACACACCACCCCACACCCCTCCCCCACCCCTCCACCCCACCCCAAAACACACACATGCACACATGCTTCACCCTCCTCGCTCTTCTCTTTCTCCTCGCTTGCCTCACCTCGGTCACCCTCTGCCAACGGGTGCACGTGTGGCATACTGAGCTCGACGCCGTCACCCTGCCGCTGCCGCCTTCTGTCGCCGCTGCCGCCGCTGCTGCTGCCGGCACCGATGCTCAGCGCAAGCTCCCTAGTGCATCCCCACCGCCACCACCACCACCACCCAGTCTCTCGGCATGGCACGCCCTTCCGTCGCGGTCCTCGCCGCTAGACGCACTAGATCCTGAGGCCGAGGCCCTCGTTCATGATGTAGTGGCTGGTCGATGGCCTTGGCGCGAGCCCGACTCGCTCCCTGAGTCGGCCCTCGCGCATCCGATCCGCCCGCTGACCCTCACTTCGCTCGTCCATCCCATCAACGTCTCGACAAGCTTTAAGGGCGCGTGGCACCCGGTCCCACGCATGGCGGCTTCGGGCGACGCCGACGATCGCTCCGCCCGCCTCAAGGCTGCCGCCCTGCCGCTGGTCCTCGACGATGGGGGATACATGGCCGGCTGGCTCGCCTCTCTCGCCCACTCAGCAGACGGCACCATCCGAGTCCACGGTGTTCTCTCGCTCCTTGCCTCGTCGCACCTCGGCGCGTCCGGCGAGGTCTATCTCGTGTCGGGCTTGATCGACCCCAAGAGCCACAGTCTCAGTCTCACGCTCACCCCGCCACATGAGCACGCTCCGCTGGCATTTGAGCCCGTACTTGTTTCGGACAACGCCACCTTTGCCGCCGGTGCTGTACTACCGGCCGCGGTGCACGACTTGGACACCATGGCCGCCCGCGCCCGGTTTTGGCTTGGTGCAAGCTCCGCCCCGCCGTCTCACCGCGTCGGACTCGACCTCCTCAATTTGCGCCCTGCCCCGCGATCGATGTGCTCGTGGCAGCTTACGGCTCAGGTCCATGAAAGCCTTAACGAGGCTGCACTCGCGCGGCAGGCCGCCGACGTCTCACGCCCGCTCCGTGGACCGCCGACGGCCGGTGACGTCGCCGCGCTTCCGACGTCGCTGATCGGTACTGCTGCAGCCGACGCCACTGGCTCGCCGGCGCCGCGCCACGTCGATGAGGTTCACGTCGTCCTCACCAACGGCGTGCTCAAGTCGGCCAAGTGTGGGCTAACGCTCAAGTTTGAGCTGGCCTCGGTTGACCCGTACGAGTTTGAGCGCAAAACCATGTGGTACCTGGTCATGCTGGCCGCCACCGCCGTGGCGCAGCTCGCCGCGTTTGTGATCCAGCTCGAACACTCGCGGGCGCACCCAGTCCTGGCCAACGTCTCGATGCTCGCCATCGGTGCACTCTCGGTTGTTGACTGCTACCTCTGCCTTCTGCACTTTTCCGGTCTCTCGTCAGCGCGTCTGGCTCCGTCGTTTGCCATCGCCGCCTTTGTCAAGTTTGTCCTCTCGTTTGTCTACGAGATGCGGTACGTGTTTGCAGTGTGGCGGGCGCGAAACGCAGGTGACTGGGCGGCTGGCTGGCTCGCTGTCCGCGTCCGCATCTGCAGGCTGTACTCGTGGTACTACGTCGCCCTCCTCATCGGCATCACCGCCATGTACCAATTTGACGGCCACTGGCCGTGGTTCTCACTCCTTGTCCACGCCTACTGGATCCCACAGATTGTGACCAACGCCCAGCGCGACACCGCCAATGCGCTCGCCCCCGTCTTTGTTCTCGGCACCTCGGCCTCGCGCCTCATTATTCCGGCGTACATGCAGCTCTGTCCGACCAATGTCTTCCACACCCCGCCGACTCCAGGCGCCTTTACCGCCCTCACGCTCCTCGTCGCTGGCCAAGTCATCATTCTCCTCGCCCAGGCCCGCCTTGGCCCGCGGTTCTTTGTACCTGCCGCCTGGCTCGATCCGCCGCACAACTACCATCCACCGCCAGCCGTCATCCTCGCCGACTCGGCCGGCGAGCAGCCGACATGTACCATTTGCATGGAGCGCGTCGACCTCGACCCTCCGCCTCCCGGGCGATCCCGCACCGAGCTCTGGATGCACACCCCGTGCAAGCACACCTTCCACACCCTCTGCCTCATCCAGTGGATGGACATCCGCCTCGAATGTCCCGTCTGCCGCGCCCCGCTCCCACACCTCGCCCACGCCTCCCAGCAAGCCGCCGCCGCACTCCGTGCCCAAGCCGCAGAGCCGTGAATGTTTCGTATCGCCAGCCGTAATCTCCCCTCGTGCCCACCAGCCTCGTCCAAATGTCCCAACTCCTCCAGCCACCGGCACCCCACTCACCCAACCGACCACTCCACACCTCATGCTCTCAGAAGAGCTGCGCCGCCTCAAGCGAGTCATCAAGGACTGGGAGTACAGCTTCTTTGCAGAGCATGAGCGTACACCCAGTGTTGCTGACATCCGCGCCAATAGGGCCATGGGTACGCACATACCCCCGCCCCCTTGCCCCTGCCCCCCCTGCCCCGCCCTGTCGTGGAATCTACCCCTCCACACCACAGTCTGCCACCCCCCCCACACACACACACACCCACCCATCCCCTTCCCTCCAACCCACACTCACACTCACACACATACACACAGCGGACAAGTACAAGATGTACAAGAGACTCAAGCGCAAGCTGGAGCCCAGAAGGGACAAGAATCGTGCGGCAGAGCCTTCGCTTGCCCTCCAGCCGTCAACGGCGCCGCTGCCTATGAATGGCTCGCCGAGAAAGTCGGTGCTGGCTGCACATTCGGCAAGGGTGGAGGACAAGTCAAGGGGGACTAGCCATGCCATGGAGGATCGTCAGGCTTCAATGGGTATGGGTTTGGTCGAGTTCATGCCATCCATGCCCATGCCCAAGAGACTCGGTCGCACCCTCTCGTCCTCCAATCTCGCCGCTTCGCGGGCTGCTCATCTGCCGCAGCCACAGGCCCTCGCTCCGCTGGCTGCATCGCTGGCTGCGTCGCGGGCAAGGACCCTGGCTCCGCAGCCAGAGATTCCCCAGCCGCATCGGGTCCGAGCCGCCATCGAGTCCGAGGCTGGGCCTGAGCCAGGGCCTGAGCCACTGCCTGAGCTCGAACTCGCTGGTCCTGCTCATCCGCCGCTCGCCTCACCTGTTCCGCGCCCAGCCTCGTGTCTCGCGGCGCCCGAGCCCAACAGCGTCCAGTTGCCGCCGCCATCGGTCATGGTCCCGCGGCCAGAGTCTGCTCCATTCACCATCATCCGGACCACGCGCTCGTTGTCGGCGTCGTCGTGGGACTCGGGCTCGCTGTTGGCACGCTCGCGATCACGCGATTCACTCTCGGCCTTTGCCGTCGGCCTCGGCGACTCGAAGACTGAAAGGAGTACAGCGGCGACAGCTCCCGGAGCTGCGCTCTCGCGGCCGCCGTCGACGGTACCGCTCAAGTCGCTTGCAGAGTCGCTCCGCGATGTCACCGAGCGGCGCAACAATCCCGAGGCAGCGTCGCCGGGCATGGACTCGGCGCTCTTTGAGTACGACTCGATCCAGCTCATGTATGCAGCTGGTGGTGCGCATGTAAGCGCTGGCTCTGCTCCCAGCAGCCGCCACTATGGCCGCGAGGGTCGCAAGCGCAATGCCAGGTCGCGCGGCCTGCGTCGCGCTCGCGAGCTGCGCGGTGCCAAAGCTAAGGCTCCGGCCAAGAAGGCCAAAGCTTCGGGCAAGTCCAAGGCCCAGCCAACTCCTGCGGTGGCCAGCCGACAGGCTTCCGACTCTGAATCGGCATCGACGGCCTCTGTTGGCGTCGCCGACATGGAGTGCTCAGCGTCCTCGGACGCAGTGCCAGGTCTGCCGGTCGCTGAGGCTGCGCCAGTGGCGGGTGTCCCCGTCCGACGCCCGATTGTGCCGCGTCCGTCGTCACGGGTTGGCCGCATGCGCAATAAGATGGGCCAGGACGTCGGAGAGGCCGCTGAGGCCGCCGGCGTCGCCAAGACCGCTGCATCTCCCCCGGCCAAAGCGACCAAGTCCAAGTCCAAGCCCAAGCTCAAGCCCAAGCCCAAATCGGTGGCTGCTTCGTCGTCGGCGAACCAGCGCAAACGCAAGCGGTCTGCAGCACGCCGCGCCAATGGCGATGACGACGACGACGTGTATGCGCCGCAAGCCAAGCGCAAGTCAGGCTTTGCCAAGGTCCGCAAGGACATCTCCAAGCCGACCGGGCCCAAATCGGTTTCCAGCAACTTTGTGGCGATGAAGCTGAACAAGCCCGGCGAGCGGCGCGGCGTGCGCAAGGCGCGCGGCCGTGGCGTGAGCAAGGCGCGGACGGCACAGGCTGTGGCCGAAGCCGCCTCGGCGGCACTCGGCGGCGACGACGCCATGCAGGCATTCGACTCGGCCGTCGCCGATGCGATCGGCAACCTCGACTCGGTGGTGGACGAAGACGCTGACGCCGAGACCAGCACTGATGCCAGCACCAGGGGAGCACCGTCTACGTCTACGGCCGCGACCCAAGTTGTGCGCGGGCCGGCGGCGTTCCACGACGACGACAGCCATCCGTATGCGGGTGGCATGACGGCGCGCGCACGCGGCGTAGTCGCTGGTTTCCGTGCCGGGCAGCTGAGCCTGGAAGACGTGGCGACGAGCCTGTTTGGCTTTGAGGGTTTCCGGCCGGGCCAGCGCGAAGCGGTCGAACGGGTTCTTGGCGGAAAGTCGACGCTTGTTGTCCTGCCGACGGGCTCGGGCAAGTCTAGCATCTACCAGCTGCCGGCGTTCCTAGTGGACGGCGTGGTGCTTGTGGTCACGCCGCTGGTGTCGCTCATGGCGGACCAGCTGAGCAACTTGCCGCCGGACCTCATTGGGGCGACCATCAACTCGACGCAGTCGTATGAGATGCGCAAGACGATCGAGGCCGAGCTGAAGGCCGGGCGGATCTCGATCCTCTTTGTCTCGCCGGAGCTGCTGGAGACCAAGCGGTTCCGCAAAGTTCTCGCCGAGATATCTGTGGCGTTTGTGGCCATCGACGAGGCGCACTGCGTCTCCGAGTGGTCACACAACTTCCGCCCAGCGTACCTGCGTCTGCATCAGACGCTCGCCAGTGAGTTTGGAGTGACAACGTTCCTCGGCCTGACCGCAACGGCGACGGCGGCAACGGTCGACGCCATTGTTGACTCGCTCAGCCTGGATCGCAACGGCGACCCCGGGTGCGTGATCTCGAGCGGGCGGGTGCCTTCCAATCTCCAGCTCTCGGCGTCGGTCTCGGTCATGCAGGACCTGTCGCGCGTCGACGAGCTCGCGGCGCTGCTCAAGACCGAGCCGTTTGCGGGCCTCGACTCGATCATTGTGTACTGTGGGAAGCGGCGGACGACTGAAGAGGTTGCGGCGCGGCTCAACTCGGACTCGATCTCTGCCGAATGCTACCATGCCGGCATGGAGGCCAAGGCGCGAGCGCGTGTCCAGCGCGCATTCATGCTCGGGCGGGTGCGGATTATGGTGGCCACGGTGGCCTTTGGCATGGGCGTCAACAAGGCCGACGTCCGCGCCATCATCCACTACAACATGCCGCGGTCGATCGAGAACTACGTGCAGGAGATTGGACGCGGCGGGCGCGATGGCAAGCCGTGCTACTGCCACGTCTTTCTCCACGACTCGGACTACATCATGTCGCGCTCGTTTGCTTATGCCGACTCGGTCGATCCATACTCGCTGCGCGCGCTGCTGCGCCACTTGTTTGGCCTCACGCGCTCGGGCAAGCCGACAGCTGGCGCAGGACGGGGCCCTGCCACCAAGCTGGTCTCCCTCAAGGATCTGCCGCGCGAGATGGACGTCAAGTCGGGTGTCATTGCCACTGTCCTGGCGTACCTCTCGCTGCCTGCGCCGTGCGGAGTGGCGCCGCGCCCGCTCATCGCCCTCGAGCCTGGCTGCCACAAGTCGGCCAAGGTGTGGATCAAGGGCAACGTGAAGCGGTCGAGCCTGGCCGCAGCGTCGACGCGGCAAGCAGTGCGCAAGGCCCACGCCCCTGGTGCGATGACCAACGCCTTTCTCGACGAGCTCAATGGCGAGGTAGATGCGGTGACGGCGGCGTCTCTGGTCGACGCGAGCTCCGGTGAGTCGAAACACGCCCCGCTCATCCGGGCCATTCTCGGACGCGACACGGCTGACAGCTCCAAGTGGGTGTACAACGTTGACCTGGAGCAGATCGCAAGCTCGCTCGGGCGCGAGCCGACTGAGGTCTCGGGCATGCTTTTTGCGGCGTCGATGTCGCGGCAGCTCAAGTATGAGCTGAGCGACTGGTGCTCAGCGTACCGAGTGCTGGAAACGCCAACAGACGTGGCGGCACTGGCGGGCGACCTGGCAGCGATGTTGGCGCGGCTGGAGGCGGCGCAGCTGAACCAACTCAACGCCATCCGACGCGCGCTGGAGACGTTTGTGGCCGACTCGGACGAGGCGGCGCTGCGGACGACCATGACGCAGTACTTTGCCTCGCGGCAGAAGCCTTCGACGAACGCAGGTGTGCTCCTCCCGCGGCTGCAACTCGAGCAGCGGAAGGATTCTGCACACGTCCGCGCCGACATCAAGGTCTTTCTCCGCACGCTGGATGGGCCGATCTCAGCCCGGGCCGTGGCGCGCATCCTGCACGGCATTCCGTCGCCGGCGTATCCGGTCTACGAGTGGTCGAACAACCACTTTTGGGGCCGGCACATTAACGTCGAGTTCAGCGAGCTGATGAAGGCCGCACGGGCGGTGATCCGCGACATGCTGGCCGACTAGGCTGAGGGAGTTAAAGAGCAGATATGTCCATTCATTCCAGCAGATACAATGTTCATGGCTAGCTAGTTGGCGGCCGCACCCACCACGGCTACCGGCGCACGGTCGTGAGGGTAGTCGCCGAGCGAGCGTGCACGCGGGCGAAAGTGCGGCGTCTGCTGGCGGTGGCGGTCGAGCTTGGAGGCAACGATGCGGGCGACGTTAAGCTTGCGATTGCGACGACGAGTCCACTCGGCGCGAGTCCGTGGCTTGGCCTGCGGGGCGGTTGGCACCATGAGATGAGGCGGCGGCCCGCCGCCGGCGAGCAGCAGGGCCCGGGCGCGAGCCGCGGGCGATCCCGCCGCCGGGTCCACTCCAGCCCTTGCTGGGCGGCTCCGGGAAGCTTTGGGCGTACGCGAGAGACCCTTGGCCTTGGACTTGGTGGCCTTGGCCTTGGCTTTGGAAGCCTTGGCTTTGGCGGCCTTGGCATTGGCCTTAGCCTTGGGGCGCGCGCTCCGACCGCCAGCTTTGCGCTTGGTCTTGCGGCGGGAGCGCGAGCCCTTGGCCGGCGACGCCGGACACGTTGTCGAGGCCTGTGAAGCTGCGACGCCAGCCGCAGCCATCGACGCTGACGCCATCGAGGCGTAGACCATGAGCGGGTGCATGGCGGCGAGCGGGACCGCCGGCGAACGGAGGAACGGTGAGTTTGCGGCCACAGGGTTGCATGTCCGCACCGGCGGAGTGTGGACGGCATGGAACGGCTCGGCCTCGAGGGTGCGTGCAAACTGGGCAGCCGGCGCGACAGACGGCGAGGGCGCCGTGGCAGGCACCGCCGGTGGTAGCGGGAGGTGCGGCGACGACGGGCGCTCGACGAGCGAGGCATGCGGCGGAGGCTGACGCTGCGGCAGGGCATACGTCAGATCCGGCGCGCCAGGCTCGCGCGAGAGGGCCAGAATGTCCTCAACCGAAGCCGTGCGCGAAGCGCGAGTCGGCCGGAGAATACGGGCCAGCTCGGACGACGGCCCGGTGTCACCGTCCATGACCTGATCCAGGTCAGGAGGTGGCGAAGCGGTGGCAAGCCCCATCTGGTGGTGTCCCTGGGCCGAGGCGAGACCGACATGTCCCGGGACCATGGGGTACATCGGTGCCGGAAGTATGGGAGCAGAGTGTAGCGGGTTCGGAGGCGATGCCGACGAAGTCGAGGTTGAGGAAGACGACGACGACGAGTGAGCGGCACCGTTCCGAACGGTGGCAGGGACAAGAGCCATTGGCATGCGCGAGGCCGGTGAGATCATGTGTGGAGGCGGACGTGCGTGGGCGGCAGTGGGCGGAGCCGGATGTGGGAGGCGAACGTGTTGGTTGGTGGAAGACGACCTCGGACGAGGTGGTGTTCCTGAGGTGGCGGTGGCGGTGGTGGTGGTGGTGGCGGCGGCGGTGGTGTTGGTAGTGTGCGGGTGAGAGCCAGGAACATGACGGAAGGCCGGGAAGACAACAGAGGGAGGCTCCGGAGCAAAGAGCGAGGGTGAGGGCTTGATGGCTTTGACAGGTCTTGGTGCTACCACCTGTGGCGTCTCCATTCCCAACCGGTAGGTGCAATGGCCCGGTGGTGCCCTATGGAAGGAGGGGGTGAGGGGAGGGGGGGGGGGGGGGTGAGAGTGAGGTGCCAATGTCAATTCTTCAAATGGCTCAGTGTGCTACCGGTCACATGCCAGCGCACCAGTCAGCGTGGGTCGCATGCTACTGAGTTGCGGAACAGCAGCAGCCTGACACGTGGGCTCGGTCACATCGCCAGAGGGGCGGGCCTCCAGCACAATCAAATCAAATTCAACACGATGCTGTGTGAGAAGAGGGGAAGAAGGGGGGGAGAGGGGAAGGGAAGGGAAGGGGAGTGGAGGAGATGGGGTTTAAAACGTCGGCAAGTGCGGCGATGCAGAGCGCGATACATGACGGTTGACGCGCGGGGGATTGCGGCAGATCATGAGATGCGGGATGTTGTCGCTACAGGTGCGCACGTGGGTGGGTGTGGAAGTGCTGTTCTACGGGCGTGGGTTGCCGGGTGGGTTCGAGCTGCGGTAGGGGCGGACAAAGTCGGCAAGATCGGCCCGGAAGACGACGGCAGCGGTGAGAAGGAAGAGAAAGAGGAGGACAGCAATCCACTGGTTAAGGCCGCGGGCGGTCGACTGCATGGCCTTGATCTGGCGGCGGACATCACGTTCGCGCTCCTTGCGTGCGACCCGCTCCCAAGGCTGCTCCCAAGAGCCGTCAGACTTGCGCCGGGCGCGGCGTGACGGGCGGCCGGCGGCATCAGCGCCGAGAGCAGCAAGAGGGGGAGGTGGCGGCTGTGCGGCCGAGGCAGCGGCGGCGGTAGGGGGGGGTGTCGGCGGCAGGATTGGTGCAGGGGCCTGAGCGGGGGTGGCGGACGACGGTGGCGGAGGTGGAGAAGTCGGACCATCGGCGGGGGCAGGTGCTGGGGCCGGTGCGGGTGCTGGGGCCGGTGCGGAAGAAGGCTCAACAGGACCATCGGTGGACGAAGCAGCGGCCTCGACGGCCTCCATCTCTTCTAGAAGATCTGCGTTTGCACGGCCACAGTCCTTGCAGACGTAGGCGAGCGAGGCGGCCGCCATGTCGCGGCGACGATCGTCGGGATACTCGAGAGCACCGACGGCGCCCTCTGCCTTTGTGGGCATAAAGGCGATGAGAGCCATTAGCATGGTCTCGACGCTCCATGATGGTTGCCACGACTCTGGATGGTAACCCGAGTTTGAGAGGCAGATCTTGACGTTTGTGGCAAAGCGGCCCGAGGGGGTGAGGAAGACAAAGTCGGGCGGCTTCATGGGAAACTGCGGCGGAAAGTAGATGCGGCCGTGGTAGACGCCGCCGTCAAAGGCGGTGCCCTCGGGCCCACGGATGGAAAAGTGCCACTCGAAGAGCGAATCGCCCAGTGGATAGGCCACCAGCCGGGGATTGGGTCGCGTCTGGAGGCCACGCAGCTCTGCCAGCAGCCGCCGAATGGCCGGGTTCTTCATGTTCATGTCTGTCTCGGCCCGCCCGCTGCCTGTCGCCTCGGCCATGGTGGAGTTTGACCGGTGTGGAGGTTATGCGGGGGCGGGGGGGGGGGGGGGTGGGGGTGGGTGTGGTGGTGGTGGT
>NW_013657661.1:183550-255918 GCF_000142905.1 Thecamonas trahens ATCC 50062
GAGGGAGGGAGGGAGTGATGATGGTGGTGATGATGATGGTGGTGATGGGTGGGGTAGGTCTGGGTCTATCGCGGCAACTTGGGCCAGATGACCACAATGCGAGCAAGGGGTAGAGGGATAGGGCAGAGGCACTTGTCGACAGCCGGCGTAGAGAGAGGGCCTACAAGGGCTGATACCATGGGCCGCAAGAGCAAGAAGAAAGTCTACGCCGTGGCCAAGGGCTGGAAGGTCGGCGTCTTTGCCCAGCCGTGGTCCGAGGTCGAGCCGCTGGTCAAGGGCTTCCCGGGCGCACGCTTCAAGGGCTTCTCATCACACGCCGAGGCAAAGGCCTTTGTCGCTGCACATGCAAAAAGTAGTCGCGGGAGCAGCGGCGAGAGGCCTACAAGTCATGCTGCTCCTGCCAAGAAGCGGCCATCGACCCGCCCTCCGCCGACATCGGCCGCATCGGCTGCGCCGACAACGCGGAGCCAGCGCGGGCGGCAGGGCGATAGTCAGGCCAGCTCGCGCGCACGGTCACGGGAGCGCGAACAATGGCAACCTCCACCGCAGAAGCAGCAGGCGTCTGCTGCCCCCGAGCCGCCGTTCTCCGGCGTCGTGAGTGGCTCGATCGCAGACTTGCTGCTACAGGTCGGGTACAGGCCGGGGCCAAGTTGACCTGGTGTGATACGTTCACAATAAAGGGTTGGCCCTTGACGGTGCGGTCGTTCGGACGCGTTGTCGCGCGTCTCAAAGTGACACAGCGCCGACGTCTGCGCTCGCCCTTTTCACGCTCGTGGCCAGCCCGCGCGTCGTCGCCGTCGTCTTCTTTCGCGCGGAGTGGCCCTCGGCCTGCGCCACCTTGTTGACGTTCTCAGCAGCCATGAGCGCGGCGCGCGCCGCCTCAGCCTCGGCCTTGGCGTCAGCAAGCTCCTCTCGCGCCCTCTTTTCGGCGGTCGCGGCCGCCTTCTTCCGCAAGCGCCTCGCTCGTCTTGCGCGCCGCGTCGAACGTCTCATGGAACGAGCACGCGTCGGCGCCGACGACGGCCTTCCACTCGCCCACAGTAAGCACGACGTGCGACGACGCAACGCCGTCTACAACCTCCGATGCACGTAGGTACACAGAGACGTTGCCCTGCGGTATGTCTGAGTGTATGTTTGTGTGTGTATGTGGCGGGGGGGGGGGGGGGTGGCGCGAGTGCGCGAGTCGGAGACCAGCTCATATCAACTTTGACCTCGCACTTCTGGAGCTCCAGGTTCCAGGTTCTCCTTCTTGATCTCCAACCGGCGTGTACCACTACATCTACATAAAGTTGAGGACAAACTACTTGATATACGCGCAAACGCTCTCTCATACCGCCACCACCCGGGGGGAGAACAGGGTGGCCGGCTACACGGAGGTCGCCTCGAGCTGGGCCTTGCGGTCCTGGACGGCGGTGACGTGTGCGTCGTGGTCGGCGAGCTTGGCGAGCTTGGCGGCCTGTGCGGCGTCACGGTTGGCCTGAGCCTGCATCATGGCCGACTGCGAGTCGGCGATGACCTTTGCAGCATTGAGCTTGGCCTTGGCCCTCTGCATCTCGGCAACGGCCATGGCGTGCTCGACGTCGGCAGCAGCGGAGCCCTGGCGGGCAGCGAGCGCTTCGATGCGACGCTCCTCGGCGGCGGCCAGCGCAGCGTCGGTGTTCTCGCGGCGGGCAGAGAGCTCCTTGGCCCGCTCGGCCTTGGCATGCGCCGCGGCCGAGATCGACTTTTCGAACTCGAGACCGGCCTTGGCAGCCTTGAGGGCGAGCATGGCGTCGCGACGCTGGGCAGCCCCCTCCACGGCGGCCACCGACGCCGCGCGCTTAGCCTCGGCTTCCTCGTCGAGCTTGCTGGCCACCGCGGCCTTGGCAACATCGACCTGCATCGAATGCGACGCCAGCCGAGTCTTCTCCGCCGCCAGCAGCGCAGCCCGCCGCGTCTCGACCTTCTCCAGCTTGGTCGCCAGCGACGCCTCCAGCGCCGCCACACGCTCCTCGCGCGCCGCGTTGACCTCAAACTGCGCACGCACAATGTTCTCGTGCCGCGCCTTGTTCTTCTCCACCCGTGCCTCGAGGTGGCTCTACCTCCAAAAAGCGCGCGAAACGTTGATAAGTCCTGGTTCGCGCCAAAACCGTGTCCCGCACCAACCCTCCCCCGACTACACCCATGCTCCCGCCATCCAGCTCTACGCCCCGCCCATACCAGCCCCCTCATACCAATCTTCCCCACTGCCCCCTCTCTCGCACCACCACCCACCATACCCGCACCCTCGGCTGCGTCGGGAGCCCGGGACTGTGGAACAATCTACGAAGATGCGACGTGTCACTCACGCATGCGTACCTGGCGGGCGAGCTCGGCCTTCCGAAGCGAGGCTGAGAGCTCCTCAGCGAGCACCGACGGGTCCTTGGAGACCCGCGAAGGAGACCATGCCTCCAGCCGCTTCTGCACAGCTGTCTTGCCCCGTGTCGGGGACTTGGGCTCAAAGTTGACCTCGAACACAACCGACTCGGACATAATACAACCAATGAACGAACAAGCGAATCAACAAGAGTCGAGTGCCTTCGGCTGGCGACAGGCGGCGGGCAACAGGCGGCAGGCGCCCAAAGGTTCCTCAACGCTCGGCGACGTGTCATCATGATGTGGCCATTAGTCGTCCATCGACCATCACCCAAAGTTGATGCGGTGAAGGGGAACACACATGCACGGGCCTTACCCCAAGTCACTCACGATCACCTCCCCCTCCCCTTTCCTCCCCATGTGCCCGGACGGTACGGTGGTTCATTTCATACGTCGCCACTAGCCTCGAAAGCAACGCAGCGCAGTCGCATCATCGCACGAGATCCAACCTCTTGGCCCGGGCTATGCAGAGCGATCACAACGTGCCGGCCTCGAATGAGTCGTCAAAGTAGAGGCCAGCCATGCAGCGGAGAAAGTCGTCAAAGGTCAGCCTGCCCGACATGTTCTCCGTCGACGAGGCGTAGAGAATGAGATCAGAGACCTCGGCCTCGGAAGGATCGGTACCTACGTCGACCATAGCCGCCATCAGGTCGTTGTTCCCGATCGTCCCGTCGTCGCCGGCAAGCAGTGCAAAGATGGAGCGGACCTCCTTCATCTGCGCCGGCGAGAACCGCGCTCTGATCTCCTCCAGCGGCGTTGTCCCGTCATCCAGCTCTTCCAGCGAGCCTCCACCACCACCACCACCACCACCACCGTCGCCACCTCCACCAACTCCGCCACCCTTTCCGCTCCGGCCGCCTCGTCCGCGCGCCCGTCGCCCGCCACCTCCGCCACCTCCTCCACTCCCGCCAAGCCCGCCTCCATTGCTCCGCCCGCCGCTCCGCCCCGCGCTTCGCCGCCCGCTCATCCTATCTTTGTCCCCCAAGTCCGAAGAGCAGCGTACGCCTGTTCGCTCTCGGCCACCTGCTGGCACACCAGCCATATGGTTGGCGCCCGCGCAGCCGACCACCGCCCACGCAGCCACCGCCAGTGCCAGCGCCAACTCCTCACTCGCCTCGCCCTCTCCTCCCTCACCTCCCTCTTATCCTCCTTCTCCTGCGTAGGCACCATTGTGGTTGGCTATGGCTTCCATGGCCCATGCCGATGAGCATGCGTCGCGGGCAGAGCTCCTCCTCGAACTAAGCCGGTTGCGCTCCCGACTTGCCGCCGCTGATGCATACATCGCAAAACATCATGAGCCGTTGAGAGAATGTACGCCACAGAGATCTCCCATGGGAAGATGTGCCTCAAACTTCCCTCCTCTCCCTCCTCTCCCTTCCATCTATCGCCACTCATCCGTCTACGATCCAGATGCGGCTCAAGCGCCGTCGTTCATGCAGGTCGAGGCCCTCATGCTCGCCAACGAAAAGCTGAACGAACGCAACAAGGTGCTGGAAGACAAGGTGGCTAAGCTGAGTGCCGCGCATGCTGATGCAATGCTCGAGCTGGAAGTGCTCCGTGCCACCACAGGGAGATCGGCAATGAGCCAGGCCGAGTCGAGCCACAAGCCGCCGCGGGCACCGCTGGAGATCATGGCCGAGAACGTCGAGCTCGCCACACGAGTCCGCTCGCTCGCCGCAGACAACAGAGCCATGACACGGACGCTTGCCTCACTCCGCTCGCAGTACTCGACGCAGCCGCTGACGGCTCCGCGAGTGCCGCAACAGACTGTTCGGTCGCCAGCGTCGCCTGCCGTCTCGCGCGACGATGCCATCGCCGCCCTCCCGCCGCTACCCGACCGCACCTCGCTCGCCACCACGCTAGCCGCAATGTCGGACATGGTCTCGCACCTTGCCGACAAAGCCGATGCCGGATCGGTATCGGGCGACAACGACGACGGTGATGAGGCTGCGCGCGTGGCCGACCTCGCCGAGTCGTTCTCAGAGACGACCTGCGAGTGTTCGTCGTCCGACTCGGAGACATAGCAGCCTCACCGGTGTTTGGCATACGCTGCACGCAGCGCATCTACAACCGGCCGCGGGTGGCCGTCTGCGTCAAGCGCGCCAAGCGCAGAGGCAATGCCGCCGATCATGTCAGCAAACCGCTTCGACTCGAGGTACTTGACGTGGCCCTTGCCAAAGATCCATTCGAGGAGGACAACTGGGTCCTCGTGGTTCTCGTAAAGCGCTGCGATCATGTTCAGTGCCGACACGTCTTCAGCAGTGTAACCGCCGGGTGGCGGGACAATGCCCGGCGTGGCCGAGATGGTAAAGAAGAAGAACCCGAGGCCGCCGTTGGCAAAGACAGCGTCAACCGTCGCTGCCACACACGACGCCTGGTTCGCCTGAGTGTAGTTGGCGGCGGCCGGGAACGTCGTCGATGCGTTGCATCCAGCACCGCAGACCGGATAGCCAGTCTCCATGATCATCACCGGCTTGTCAGCCTGCCCGATTGTGGCAAGCACGCTGCGGGCGGCTTTGACCCGCTCGCCAACCACCGAAGCCAGGCACGGCGTCGCCACCACCATGTTGGGGTACGCGTCCATAGAGACCCAGTCGAGCATCGGCGCCCACGCCGCAATGGCATCGGTATAGAAGCCCTTGAGGTCCAGGACGGTATGAACCCACTTGGCGACGTCGGTGTGGACATTCTGGGTTACCATGGGTGGAGAGAGCGCGGTCCGCGCGGCTTCGCCGAGCTCGGCGGCGCCGGCCGCGTGCCCGGCAACGACTGCGGCCTTGAGAGTGCCGAGGAGCCGGGTGAGAAAGTCCCAGTCGCGCCACAGCGAGCCGAGGACTTGCCGACGCCGCTGGCCGGCGATCGATGCCAGATACGCCTCGTTGAGCTCGTTCTCGATTTGGTATAGGTGCACGCCCGACGCCACGTACCGCTTCGCGCAAGCGAACGACGTCATGTACATGTACGCCAGGTAGACTTCTGCGCCGATGACGTTCGGGTCGGCAATATCGTCGGCGCCGTAGTGCGGCAACGAGTTGGTGGCGCCTCCCCCAACCTGCAGCACGACGTGGGGCACGGCAGCAGCCATGTCGGCCACCCGACCATCGACCTCAGTCCACACCACGTTCGGCGAGGCAGCCCAAGCGTCGGCCAGCTCTGGACGGGCGACGACATCAGCAAGTGTGAGCGAAGTGTTGAGGCTCTTAGTCACGTTCTGCTCGATATACGCCCATGATGCGTACACCCGCCCTCCGTTGGCGCCCATGGCTTTGAGCGCCGCGTAGTCGCTCGCCGCGTGCCGAGTCGAGCCGCCGACCAGCGGGAAGACGCCACTGGGAGGAGGAGCCGGAGCGGCACATGTGGTGGTGGTAGTGGCTGCAACGAGTACCACCGCAACAAGCATGGTCATAGCGCGACGGTGGAGAAACATGGTGTGTGTGTGTGTGAAGACTCCAGACGTCACGTGTTTACCGCCACAGCGGTGGCCAGGCTTGGGCCGGTCGGTGGGTCAGGTGTGGCAGCGGCAACCGCCGGCGCAGGACTCGTACCAGAACCGACGGGCGCAGCGAGAGCAGCATTGGCCTGGGCAAGCTCGTGCTCGCGACGGAGATAGTTGGGCCGGATGAAGAACGAGAGGAGGTAAAGGACGGTCCACTCGATGACAAGGAACCAGAGCGAGTTGGTCATCTTGCGCGGCGGGTGTGGATCCTGAAGCGCGTCGAGGGCAAGGACCTGGACAAACGCCGAGCCGGTACCGATCATATACATCAGGCCGTTGGACGCCGACTCGGGGACCGGAAAAGTGACCTCGACCGCGAGCTCGAGACAGACGGGCGTCATGGCGAGGACAAAAAGCCAGAGGCGGCGGAGCAGGCGTAGAGCTCGATGACCGACATGTGCGAGAGGCGAAGGAAGAGCCACCACTGCGAGCCAAGGAGACCGGTAAGCGCGGCAATGATGATGGGCCGGAAGGCGTGGGTGGCATCAAGAACAGCACCGGCGGCAAAGGCGCCAAACAGGCCGGCACCGATGACGCACACTCCGACGTTACCGGCCTCCTCGGTGGTGAAGCCCTCGGGGAGGAGGATCTGGTTGAGAACGGTGAGGTACGACTGGAAGGCACCAAAGCCCAGGCCAAAGAGCAGCAGGATGATGAGAAAGTTGACGTTGGTGAGCAACGACTTGTAGCCCGGAGTCGCTCGCGGTTGTGTGGCCTGCTCGCCGAGCAGCGGCGCAGCCTCGAGGGCGGCAGCCTTGGTCACGGCCTTGCCCGAGTCGGCGGCGTCGGCGGCCGGCGACGGCGGCGTCGGCGGGCGGGAGCGGAAGAAGATAAAGGTGGCGAGGGCAAGGGCCGAGGTGAAGACGGCCTGGCCAAAGGTCAGATCCTTGAGTTGCGAGCCTGTCTTGACGATGGCTGGGTTCATGCCAAACGCCACGCCCGAGCCAAGCACGTTGGTGAAGGAGGCAAAGGTAGTGGCGAGAGTTCGGCGCTCCGGCTCGAACCACGAGGCCGAAAACATGGTCATGGTCGAGACGATGAAAGGCTGGCCAATGGCGGTGAGCGACTGACCCGTGATAGCCCAGATGAAGCCGTTGGGCGTGGCGCCGATCCATCGCAGCCATGTGCCTGCGGCCATAAAAGCCATGCCGATGGAGAGGCAGACATGGAGGGAGGAGACATGGAGGACATAGGCAGCAGCGAGGGTAAAGGGCGGAAAAGCCAGCATGTACGACGTGGCCATGAGATTGATCTCTGTGGTAGAGACGCCGTAGTAGAGCCGCGAGATGTCTTGCACAGCTGCGTAAGTCATCTGCAGCAGCGAGCACATCAGTCCGAGCATGCAGAAGAGGGCGAGCATGGCCCACCGTCGCGTGTACACCCTATACTCTTGCTCCCCACCGGGAACTCCATTCGCTCTCTCACCATCTTCCCTGCTCTCCACTTGCTGGACCTGCATGTCACTGCCTTGCTGCTGTGGGGCGGTGAGGGTGGTGTCGGCTGGCGTGCCTGCTGCGGCGAGTGGTGTGGCACGGGCACGCGCCCTCGGGCCACTGCCAGCCGGAAAAGGACCTGTACAGATGGCTTCTGGTCAACCGATTGAGCCAGTCCATCCAGGAGAAGCCGATTCCACTATGAAAGCCACGGCCTTCCATCCGATGGCGGCCTACATGCAGCCGATCCCGCTGCGAAAGCCAAAGCCTCTGCCGTTCGATGGCGGCCTACATGCAGCCGATCCCGCTGCGAAAGCCAAAGCCTCTGCCATTCGATGGCGGCCTACTTGCAGCCGATCCCGCTGCGAAAGCCAAAGCCTCTGCCATTCGATGGCGGCCTACATGCAGCCGATCCCGTTGCGCAAGGTCCGACTCAATGTTCGCCTCCATGATCCAATGTTCGCCTCCATGATCCAGCTCTTTGAACAGGAGAGCACACCACCTCCTGAGGCGAACAGCCACACACCCGACCCCACCACACACACACACATACACATACACATACACATACACACATACATATGGCCGGTAGAGAGGATAGCAGGATACAGCTGACAGGGGCGGCACTCTCGGGTTTGCTCTTTGCCGCCGTGGCCGCCTCGGGCGGACCCATGGCGCCGGTGGAGGGCCTGCTCTTTGGCTCGCGGACGGTCCGATCGGCTACGGCGCTTACGGACGACACCACGGCGGCACAAGTGACAGCAGGCGAGTCAACGCTTAGTCTGGCAACGACTACCGTGGCCTCTGTTCTTCCGACCGGTTCCTCGCTCTCCTTTTATCGCCCCTCGGGCGCCATCGATGGCAACGCACTCGAAGACGCACGCGCCGCACGGACAGAGGCATCGCCTGGTCTGTGTTGTGTCGGCTGGTGGCGCGCGCGCAAGGGCCTTCCGCTCACCCCCACCCTACGCGAGACTGCCGTCCTTGCGGGCCTCGCTCAGGAGCTCGACTCGGACGCTCCGCCGCCGCTGCTGGTCCTGCTGCGAACTGCCGCATCGGCCGCCATCCATGACGTCTCCTATGCCGTCTACTCGCTCGATCCGGCAACCGGCACCCCAGTCATGGTCCGTGCACCTGTCACTAACCTTGTTGACTCTTCCAACGCAGAGTACGCAGCGCTGAGCGCGTCGTCGCTCTTCCCACGCGATGCAGGCGTTGCAGGTGCCCTCGCTGCCGCCACCGCCCCGCTCGCTGCCTCGGCTGAAGCTTCGGAGACCCTCTTTTCCTCGGTCCTCCGCCATGTTGCCTCGCTCTCTGATGACCTTGTTGCCACCCATGCCTCCATCGCTGCTGTCCAGGCCGAGATCCGCGCTTTGGAAGCAGCCGCCACCCCGCCCACAGCCACCCCGCCCCCCGCAGGCCCACCCCCCGCAGGCCCGCCCCCCGCAGGCCCGCCCCCCGCAGGCCCGCCTCCATCGTACAGCACATAGCCGGCCACAACCCAAACCACAGATCAATCTGACTCACCCGGTCGTCGCCATCGGATCCGCCAGCTCCGGCGCGCGCGCCCCCCCTCCCCTCCCCTGCCGGGTCCAACCCCACCACCGCACTCCACACCATCACACTACGCTGCCACACTCATGCATGCACTCAAGGCTCTCCTCGACGAGGTCAGCGAACATGCGGCCGCAGTGGTGAGCGAGCACTTTCATGCGGCAACAGCGTCAGTACCTCTCGGCCGGGTCCTGGCGAGCTACCTGGCCCGAGCCGTGGTGGAGACCCGCGAGGCGGCAACAGACCCGCTAGTCGGCCCCACTCTCCGGCTACCCTCACAAGCGTCACTCTATGAGACAGTTAACAGGGCAGGACCGGGCCTCGACTCGCTCGCCCTGCTCCCGGTGGTGGCTCACGGCATGCCGGCTCAGCTCGTCGCGCCACAGCTCGCATCGCGCCTCGTCACCATGGTTCATGCCGCCACAGGCGGTGCGGCTGCCCCGACTGTGGATGGAAGTATGGTAGCGCATCCGCCGCGCTCATCACCGGCTGACGGCCGCATTGTCTATGCCATCGCAGGTGGTGTGGCCAAGTTTCAGGCTGTCTCGGCTCGCTCCTCTGGCCGAAAGCGCATCAAGGTCGTCGGCTTTGATGGCCTCCACCCCATGCATCGTCGTCCGTCACAGCCTTTGCCTCGACTGCTACTCTCTCTCACCGCCGTCGGCGCCGCCGCCGCAAAAGAGGTAAGGGCAAGGGTCGTGCAGCCCGCTCTCGCGAGGCGAGCTCCCGCGCCTCGGGCTCCAACTCGGACTGTGCAAAGTCTGGTCGCGGCCAGACACCATCACGCTCGCGGCCAGCGTCCTCCAACGGGAGCGCGGACTCCGACTCGCCATCCGGCTCGCAGAGCTCGGGAAAGAGTGATGCCACTGCAAGAGAGGCATCCCACCTCAACGTGAGCGGGAGCGAGACCGCCCGGATGCGCCGCTCACGATCGCGGCGAGCCACCGTCTCGGATGCACCACCCTCGCTGCGATCAGTCAAGTCGGTGTTTTCGGCCGCTGCCGCTGCCGCTGCCGCTGCTGCCCGCCACCGCAAGCGGCCTGCAGGTGACGACTCGGTGGCGGGCCTGGCCGGCACCGATGCCGCTCGCGGCAACGAGCCGGGTGCCGGTCATCGCGTGGCTGGCGACTGTACTGACCGCCAGGAGGCTTCGGACGGCTCCGGCTCGTCGTCGGCTGCCAAGAAGCGGGCTCGCCGCCGCCCACGCCGTGGGCGTCGCTCACCGCGCCGCCGCCGCCGTGGGTCAGCGTCGCACGGCGCTGACTCGTCGTCGCCAGCCACCCTATCTGCGTCATCATCGTCGTCGTGGTCGACTTCGTCGCTCGACGAGCTCGAGTCAACGCTCACTCTCCTCCGCTCGGGCACTGATCTTGGCGAAATACTGGGAGATGGCGCTAACCATGATAGCGCTTCGGGGGACAAGACCGGCCGCCGACGGACATATGTGCTCTGCTTTGTCGTCGCCACTGCGCGGGATGTCTCGCGCTCTGCAAGTCGCTGCGTGCCGCACACCCTGCTTACTTCGCCATCGCTCGGCAGCCTACGCAACGCGCTTGTCGATGCCCTCGTTGCCACCCGCCTCCGTGCTGGCATCTCCGGCAAGGTCCACGCTGCGTTTTGCGATGCGCTTGAGGCCTCACTCCGCAACCCCAAGCAGGAGCTTACCGTCCCGCAGGGCTTCCTCTCCTACGAGGTCATTGTCCGAGCGTATGGACCCGACGCGACGCCAGCACAGCTATTCCGTGACGCATTGCAAGCAGCCGAGCCAATGGTCATGCGGGCCGAGCCATCGCGATTCGACGCTCACATCGCCGTCGGTGTCTACGGCACCGCTGCCAGTATGCTCGGTGTTGCGGTGGCGGTTGTGTGGCGGGCGCAGGCGCAAGCAGCGGCAGTGGCCAAGGCCCGGCTGGGTGGCTTGCTCGATCACAACGATAACCTCGACCCATTGCGTCTCGAGCATGTGCTCCAGGTCCGAGTCTCAGAATACCGCTCACTCGCGGCATCGCGCCAGGTCTGGTCATCAACGCTGGCGTCGTCGGTCCGTGACGCGTACGCCGACCTGTTCCACGGGCCTGGCGGAGCTGACAGAGCCGCCGTTGACGTGGCAAGCAATCCTGCACGAAGCGTCAATCTGGTGCCGCCGCGCGGGCTCTCGTGGGTCCGCCATATTATCTGTTCGTTTGCCGGCTGGCCGCTCTCGGCACTTGCCGCCTTTGTTGCCTCGCATCCGTTTTGGGACACGGATCTGGGCCCTGCTCCGGTTGTGCGACGTGCTCTGGTTGTTTTTCCGGCTGTGCTCGACGGCCATCGTGTGGCGCGCGAAAACACGTCCCAGAGCAGCCGCGAGCAGAGCGCAGAGCTCTCGGTGGTGATGGCTGTCGCCTGGCGAGCGGCCGACGCCGCAGGCATGCGCACCGTCCTCCCTGTAGGTGAGGATGAGCGTGAGGTTGTCTTTGCGCCTGATGCCGCCACAGGCACGGCGCTGAAGCAGCTTGAGCAGCGGGCTCGGACGCCCGGCTCGCACCCAGCACCACGGGCCTCGACCGCGGCTGCCACTGCATTCGGCGTCGATGCCGCCGCGCTTTCGTCGTTCTCGCAGCACCTGCTCGCGCCTGTCCTTGTCCGGCCCGGAGTGTATCTGGGGTCGGAGATTGCGGCGGCATCGCGCGGGGTGCTCGACGTGCTTGGCGTGAGCCACGTCGTGTGGGACGTGCCGCGCGAGCGAGCGTCTGGCACGTCACGCCCGCTCCACGAGCTCAGCTTTGCCGCCCATAATCTGGCGCTGGCGACCAAGATTGCTCTCACCGCAGCCTTTGTCCGTCGCGCCACGGCCAGTTCGCCGAATGCGCGTGTTCTCGTGGCCGGCGTCACCGGTCTCGAGTCGGCAGCCGCGCTCTGTGCCGGCCTGCTCCTCGAGCTGGACAAGGTCGACCCAAAGAGTGCGCTCGCCACGATACAGCAGATCCAGCCGGGAATGGAGCTCTCGCGGGAGCTTGTCCACGAGCTGCTCACTTACAACCGGAGCAAGTAACACATGCCTGAATCACTCTTGGCCCACCCCGCCCCACCCCGCCCTACCCCGTACCCGCTGCTCTGCAATGTGTCTATGCTTCACTTCTCGTGCTTCCACAAGCCGTCGCCGAGAAAGGTGACGGAGATGATGGCCACGCCGGTCTTCTCGGCGCGGATGGTATCAGCAGAGAGCTCCATCTTGCCGACAGCAATAGGCTGCGACTTGCCCTCGACGTGAATGACGACAGGTGTGCCAGCGGGAATGTCGCCCTCGATGGACCCGCCCTCCGAGGTGAGGCCTGGGGCCATGATGTTGGCGCCTTTGAGCGCAGCGCGGATGGTGCCCTTGTCGACCGTCACCGACTTCATCATGCCCGGATACTGCATGGCGACACGAAGCGTCGGGAAGATGAGGTCGTTCTTTGGCTGAACAAAGAGAATCTCATCGCGGACCGAGTACAGCGTCCCGCGCGGGTTCTGGCACTTGATCGAGTACACAGGCGTGCCCTTCTTGGGCACCATCTCGTCGATGATCTGCGCCAGCGCCGGATACTGCTCCACAACAGACGCCTTGAGCCCACGCACAGCAGACGACTTGAGCTGCGTGCTCGAGCCCACCTGAATCCTATCCCCATACACGCCACCATCCCCCCATGAGTCACCCCCTTCCTCCCTCCCCCCCCCCCCCTCCGCTCCCCTCCTCAGCCATCAACGCCATCATCGCCCCAAACCCCCACCCCCCCACCCCCCCTTCCCTTCCCCTCTCCCTTTCCCCTTTCCCTTGCAAAACCACCCCACGTCTTCGTACTTCTTGAACATGGCCGGTGTAGAGGCAGAGAGGGGACAAGTGAGGCTCCGCTGTCGTCACCGTCTCCGTCACCCGTCTCCTGCGGCAAGTCGCGTCACCCGTCTCCTGCGGCAAGTCGGGCATGACCCATTCGAGTGCACATGGTGCATGGCTATGGGATCTGGGCTAAAGCATAAGAATGGAGGTCATCCACTCAAGCAGGCAATTTATCACACACTCTTTGTCGCGTTACGGACCGCCCCGGCTTTGATGTGACTAGGCGTCGTCACGAATGAGGTGCTTGCGGACAAAGGCCTTGATGTCGACGAGCTCGAGGTCGCAGAGCGAGTGGCCCATGCCCTCATAGGTCTCAAAGGTGAGCGGCAGATTGAGCGAGGTGAGCAGATCGGCGGTCGCCTTACCCCACTCGTACTTGACCACCATATCAAAGTCGCCGTGGCCGTGGAAGAGCGGGGTGCGGAGCGACGAGTCGGCGGCGACCGAGTCGTCGACGCTGGGGATGCCGTGGTCGTCAAACGAGCGCGGGAGATAGGCCGAGAGGGCGATGAAGGCACCGATCTTGGGCACTTTGCCCGAGAGCATAACATGGAGGGTGACGACACCCCCCTGAGAGAAGCCCATCAGGCCGACATTCTCCCAGCCGACCTTCTCGGCCTCAGCCTCCATGAGCGGGACGATGGCGGCGGCAGCAGCATCGAGGCCTTCGATGTCGATCTTGTCGTCAGCTCCGAGACCGTAGATGTCGTACCATGACGGACAGCGAGCACCACCGTTGATGGTCACCGGCTGGTTCGGTGCCGTGGGAAGGATGACGTGCAGGCCCGGAAAGGCCGCCGCAAGCTGTCGCCCAGGAGGCGCCCACCCGCGGGCGGAGTCGCCCAGTCCGTGGACAATAAACAGCGAAGCGCGGTGCTCACCAGACGACGAGCTCGGGTACCGCAGCAGCTCGGCAAGCTCAAGCGGATCAGCAGCCATAGTGGTCGGGAATGGAGAAGTGCACAAGCTCGTCGACTCGCAGACTGTAAACACGTGTGCGACGAGGACGAGGCAAACGACCGCAAGCCCGAGCACACTCGGCCCGCCAACTCGCCTTGCGCACAGCGAGGGCAGCTTGAAACGATGAAAGGGCGACAAGTAGGAACAAGAGAGAGGAGCTCGTGAGAAGCCACGCCCCGCCCTAAGCAAGATGCCGATCGGTAAGCTGCAACACCGGGCCAACAACGCATCTTGGTGACGGTAGGTTTACATGGTCGGATCCCACGGCGCAAGAACATAGCCGATCTTACTAGCGCAAGCCGCCGGAGAGTACGGAGGGAGCGGTGTAGGGTCTGAGACGAGCGCGACAAGCTGGGCGGCGATCTCCACCGACTCGCGGTCCTCGCGCGCCTTGACCGGGTCCTCCGGTCCGCCGGCCAGGATCGGGTTGAGCAGCGTGTCGAGAGCCACGACAATGTCCTCCCACTTGGTTCCAGCCTCGACGCCAAGAACAGCCATCTCCTGCAGGCCATACGCAACCAGTCCGTGCAGATGGTACCAGGTTCCCCACTTCTCGGTCACCTTGTCACGCCGCAGTACAATGAGCGCATCGTGGATGGCCGGAATGTAGGTCGAGATCCACACGGTCTTGTTGGCCACAAACCAGTCGGGCGAAAAGTCAACGCCGTCCTTGTCGACGTTCTTCATGTACCGGCCGAGCAGCCGGAACACGTTGTGCGAGATGAGGGCAGCGCAAAAGGCATCCTTTGGCGAGGTAGTGCCCGGCGAGCACGCCTCAAGCGCCATCGCATACGTCTCGCCCGGTGTCATGGTCTGACTGGCGGCCTTGTTGGCAGCCGCCACCATCGCCATGGCAAACGCCTTCTCCTCGGCCCAAAACGGAACGCTCCATCGCTCGTACGCCGGCTGCTGAAAGGTGGCATTGACGCCCGGGAACCGCTCGCCAGCATAGACCGAGAGCCACACCAGCAGCAGATCCCAGGCCTCGAGATCGTGGTCCTTGACCTCTGCCGCAAGATCAAACTTGGCCTGGCTCCCCACCAAGCATCGCGCAAACGACGTAGTGTTGAGCTGCGGAGGCGCAGGCGGTGCATTCACAGAATGAGCACCAGCCCGATGCTGATGATGAAGTCCAGCGGGACGATGACCTGCAGGATGAAGCCTCGCAGGGGTTGTTGTACGGACAGCCGCCGAGACCAGGGGAGGCACCATCAGAACCACCGCGACCCCAACCACAACCATAGACAGATAAGCCAAGGACATGTTCATCCGCTCCAACTGCGTACGTACTCGTCCAGGCGAGAGGAGCGTGTGGGTGGGTGGCTGGATGGGTTGGGGTGGGTGGCGGTGGGTGGGCAGAAGCAGACGGCTGCGTGTCGCTGTTGCTGCCGCCGGTAAAGGGAACAGAGTCAGCACACTCCACTTTCCCTCGACCGCCACCCTCGCTGCCTGTAGCACAGGAGAGGTGAAATATGGCCATGGTGCGGATGGAAAAGGCATACCAAGGGAGAACAGGTGGCAGAGTGGGCGGGCGGCGCATGGTGCGGCTGCCGGGCAGCGAGGGGCGGGACAGGCTCACCGCTCGCCCGGTCAGGAGGCTCCGGGCTCATCCGGATGGCAAGTACAAGGGTGATGGCGCTCGCATTATCGGTGCATCGGTGCTGCAGCTGCTCAACTCGGCAACATGGAAGCTGGCCCTTCCGCACTCGGCTACCGCACTGTACACTCTGGACGGCCGCCGACTCATCGACAAGCAGGCTGGCGACGAGTCGGGAGCGCGCGTGCGCAGGCGGCGAGACCTGCATCGAGATCTGCGCCCACGCCCACCTCCAGGACCGGTTGTGGCTCTTCATGATCTGCCTAACGATACCCATGTTCTCGTGGCGACTCTCTCGCGCAAGTCGGTGGGCCCTGTCCACCGCCGCCAGGCTCCCGCGCACGCCGGCGAGGCCGGCACCGGGGGGAACAAGTGTGCTGCCCCGTCGGCCCGGCTGGAGCCGCGCAAGGCCATCACGCTTCAGGCCGTGCCCAACGGCGCTCCACCGCAGATCAAGCCAGCCCGGATCTGCGGTCAAGAAGTAGAGGCGCTGCTCGACGATGCCACCCGCAAGCTCAAGCTCCCGCGCCGGGCCGCGCGGTTCTTCACCGCAGACGGCAAGCCTCTCGTTCCAGCGGCACTGGCTGACTTGGACCACGGCGCCTCGGTGGTGGTCTCGTGCGGCGAACCGTTCCATACGTTTGGCACCGTTGTTGCGAGCTCGTCGGTCAAGCCGATCAGCCCGTCGTCGCCGCTCCTCGTCCCGCCTGTCCCACACTACACGGTCCGCGCCAACACGACAGGTATGCACGGTCGCCGCGAGCGCGTGGCTCGCATCACTGCAACACACCCGGTCAAGTTCCTTGATCTTGCCACCCAGAGCCTGGAACTCATGACTGCGGCACGGACTGTGTATCTTCCCAGCGGCGAGAAGCTGTTCGACCAGGAAACGAGTGTCGAAGACTTTGAGGCCGCCCTTGAGCGGGTGGCAGATACAGACGAGCTGGTTGTCGCCACCGGTGAGCCGTTTGTTCCCAAAAACGCGCCGCAAAAGTCAGGCAACCCCGCTCTGCGCCGCATCACGCCGCTCTCGCCCGACTCGACCCTTGTTCGCTCGAGTGCGCCGCACTTTGACGCCATGCGCAACGGCTATCCCGGGCGGTCGGTCCGTGTTGCTGGACTCAATCTGGATTCCATGCTGGAGATGGCAACCCGGCGGCTGGCGCTGCCGTCGGCGGCACGGCGGGCATTTCTGGTCAACGGCACCGAGATTGTGGGCGATGCTGCGGCTGCAACGCCGTCTGATCCTGCCGAGGCGGCGAGCCCGCAGAGCAGCAAGGCTCGCAAGACCGTCAGCTACGCCGAGGCCGAACGAGGAAGTCAAGTCTTGATCTCGATGGGCGAGCCGTGGCATGCTCCCGATGACGACTCGACCATCCTGTTGACGGCTGCCCCGCCGTTGACGCTTGACTCGAGCCTGGTAAGCGGCGGGAGGCCCAAAACAGTTGTTGTTCTTGCCACCGTCAACTACGGACCCGCCAAGGCCAAGGCAGTGCGCCTCGCAGCACGGACCGTGCGTGAGCTGCTGACTCTCGCCACTGAGCGGCTTGGCCTCCCTCGCGCCGCTGTCCGGGCCTACGAGGTCGGATCGGGCTTTGAGCTGGTCGACAAAGAATCGCCGATTCCGCCCAAGCCTGTAGACGGCAAAGACTTGGACAAGTGGCAGACCACCGTGGTGTCTGTCCAGGCCAAGCGCGAGCGGGAGGTCCCGCTCGATCATCTCCCGCATCTCACTCGGGTCACCATCTCGCTCGGCGAGCCGTACTGCGAGCCTGGCAAGCCGCGTCGGCGGAGTAGTCGCATGGTTCAACGAGAGCTGGCCATCACCCTCGCCACCCGACCCAAGACCCGCGTCCGCGTCTTTTCCACCTTGAGCGCCATCCGCAATGGCGCCCGCGGCGCCCTGGTCGTGGCCGGCTCGCTCGACGAGCTCCTGGACGATGGCACTGAAGCGCTGGGCCTTGCGCGTCCAGCCGTCCGGGTCTACGATGTCAACGGTTCACGTGTTACTGACTTTGCGGCAATTGTCGGTGATGCACAGCTGGTCCTCACTCCAGCCAACGTTGCCCTGCGCCCAGACACGGCGCCCCGCGCCGCGCGCAAGCCATCACGCCGCGCACCTCCCTTGGGAGGCAGGGCTGGCACCGGCTCGGACGTCGGTGATGACGCTACCACTGACGATGCTGCTGCTGCTAGCAGCGAGGCCGAGTCGAGCGACCCACGACGCCGATCTTCATCACCGAGTAGCATCCCGTCTTGCCCTGTCGTCGTCTCCACTCACCAGCCGACATGCCCGAGCCATGCCGTGGACAAGAATGTATCCTTGGCCATATCCATATCCATAGCCATACAAATTGCGGCTGAATTGTGCTCTCTCATACCCATCCCTTAGGCCCGCACAACCCTACCCCAGACCAGCAAAGGCCAGCTAATGTGCAAGCGCACGCATCCGGTGACTGACCAGCGACAGCGTGGCGACACGATCTCAAACTGGCTCACCGCCCACCCCCTCCCCCCCACACCCCCACACCCCCACACCCACACCCACCCAACTCACCTTCTCTGACACTGACGAAGTCGGGCATTCGATGGACGGCGGCAATGGTAGGAGCAGCGGGACCGGAACCGGTGGAAGCGGGCGTGCGAGCTCGGTCCTGTCCACGGCGGTAAAGGTGGGTGCGGCGGTGGCGGCGGTGGCGGTGTCTCTGGCGGCGGTGGCTGGTGTGGCTTCGCGACGGGCAGCGGTGGGTGCCACTGGTGCTGGTGGTGGGCGCAGCGATGGAGGCTACAAGGTCGATGAAGGGAATGAGGCGGGATATGGCGGCACTGGCACTGAGACCGGCAGTGGCCGTGTCCGCATGAGCAGCTCGCAGTGGGAGATGGACTCGCTGGGAGGAGGCTCGTCGCTCGGCCTGCACTCGGGCGGGCCGTCGGAGAACTCAGCCTCGCCGCTGATGGGCGGCTACGAGCTGCCGCCCGAGTATCCTTCGCTCTTTGCCCTTCCGGAACATTCCGAGTCGGCACAGACCGAGTTTGGCTCGCTGAGCGAGTTGGTGGGCGAGGGAGCACACGCTGGGCCTGAGCCCTCGCCGAGCTCATCGTCGTCGGGGCCAAGCTGGCACATGATGATGTCTGCGACGGTAGTGGGCTCTGGAGCGGGCTCGGGCTCGCTGTCGTCTGAAGGCCTTGGCCTTGTGGTCCACCTGCAGACTGATGACCGGATGCGGTCGACAGCATTCCGCGACACGACGCCGCACTCGATTACGCCCTGCACTTCCGAGGCGGACCTAAGCCCATCGAGCAAGTCGGACTTGATGGCGATGAGCGCATCTGACACGCTCTCGCCGTCTGCGGTGGCGTCTGAGACGAGTGTGGCTGGATTGGGCTCGACTTCACTCAACGTGTCGGGCACGCTCTCGGGAGCAATGCTGCCGCTGGAAAACCTGCCGTCGTCTGCAGACGACCTGTGGCAGGAGCTTGAAGCGGCATCAAGCAACTCGGACGGATCGCACACGGCGCGGTCGACCGAGTCGTCCGACTCTGGGCTGGAAACGCTGTATGGACTCAACTCGGAGCCGATTTCCAGGGTCCTTGTAGTGTACACAGGCGGCACGATTGGGTCGACCAAGACCGAGAACGGGTATGCGCCAACGCCCAACTTTCTAGCCAAGTACTGCGCGTCGCTGCGGTCGTTCCACGATCCCGGCTGGCCTGCGCTCACCATGCCACTCTCACAGTACGGCAAACGTGTGCAGTACCAGATCTGGGAGCATGATCCCATCATGGACTCGTCCAACATGGACATGGACGACTGGATTTCGGTGGCGATGGTGATTGAGCACGCGTACGACGACTACGATGGTTTTGTCATTCTTCACGGGACCGACACGATGGGCTACACGGCGTCTGCGCTCTCGTTCATGCTAGAGAACCTGTCCAAGCCGGTCATTCTCACCGGAGCGCAGCTCCCGATCCTCAAGACGCGGACAGATGCTCGCGACAACTTTCGAACGGCGCTCACCATTGCTGGGCACTTCAACATTCCTGAGGTCTGCATCTACTTTCACAACTACCTCTACCGCGGCAACCGGTGTTCCAAGGTCGACGCCTCGGGCTTTCGGGCCTTTGACTCGCCAAATCTCGAGCCGCTGGCGTCGGTCGGCATTGGCATTGAGATTGATTGGCCTGCGGTCCGGCCGCGGCCTCCGCCAACGAAATCGCTGCTTGTGCGGCGGCACATGTCGACGGCGATTGGTGCGCTGCGGCTGTTTCCAGGCATTCAGGTTGCGCTTGTAGAAGCGTTTCTGCAGCCACCGCTGCAGGGCCTCGTGCTGGAGACCTTTGGCTCGGGCAACGTGCCGACCGGACGGCCGGGCCTGCTTGCGGCCATCAAGCGAGCGGTTGATCGCGGGGTTGTCATTGTCAACATCACGCAGTGTTCACGCGGGACGGTGGCGGCCGAGTACGAGACAGGAGTGCTGCTTGCGCGGACAGGCGTCATTTCCGGGCGCGACATGACGTCCGAAGCTGCGCTGACCAAGC
Source organism: Thecamonas trahens ATCC 50062 (assembly GCF_000142905.1). Taxonomy (NCBI): domain Eukaryota; order Apusomonadida; family Apusomonadidae; genus Thecamonas; species Thecamonas trahens. The sequence goes on from NW_013657661.1 coordinate 203,386, forward strand.
TCGCGGTTCTGCTCGGCCGATACAACATGGGCGAGATCACGCTGGCGAGAGTGAAGGAAATGATGGGCCGCGACGTGGCTGGCGAGCTGACGCCACCGCCGGTGGTGGCGCCGGTGGCACCAGAGCAGTCAGAGCTGAAGAACCTGCTGCTGGATGTGCTGCAGGACGAGTCGCTCTCGTCGTCGCTGCGGTCGGGAGTGGCGGCGCGGTTTATGGTGACGTACGTGTGCGCGATGGCGTCTGAAGGTGACGTGGCCTCCCTGTCCGAGCTTGTGCGGGCGGGAGTCTCCGTCGACACACCCGACTACTCGGGGCGGACGCCGCTGCATGTGGCGGCGCTGGCGGGCCAGACCGAGTTTGCACACGTCCTGCTCACTCAGTACAACGTGTACCCGTCACCGCTTGACTACTCGCTCCACACGCCGCTCTACGACGCGCTTCTGGCCAAGCACTACGAGACCGCAGCCGTCATCCGCGATGCCGGAGGTCGTCTCCTCCACGACGTGGTGGCAGACGAGCTGGTGGCGGCCATCCTAGACGACAACGTGGCCGGTCTCGAGCAGTGGCTGCTTGCCGGCCTCTCGCCGAATGCAGCCGATAACCAAGGGCGATCGCTGCTCCATCTCGCGGTGCTTTCTGAGAGCGCCGACATGGTGAGCGCGCTCCTTCGGTTGGCGCGCGAGCGGTGCGAGGAGGAGCTCGATGTCAACGCGGCCGACAAAGACGGGCGCACACCGCTGCTGCTGGCGGTCAAGGCGGTCAACTTGGGCGTCATCGATCAGCTGCGTGAAGAACAGGCAGGCCATGGGCTCGACGAGGAGTCGCTGCGAATGATGATCATCAGCGTGCTGCAGGCCGGCGACTACGAGGCTTTCCACGCCTACGTCCGCGCCGACGCGGTGACGCCCACTCTCGCAGCTACCCTCCTCCAGCTCTTCCAGTACTCGCTGGCGACCGACATTGCAGCGATCCTGTCGGAGATCAGTGAGTCTGCGGCCGCCTGAGGGTAAACTTAGGCAGACAACGGCCGTTGAGTCTTGAACTCGAGCGTGTGTTGAGTTCAGAGCAAAGACGAGGTCGACGAAGCCGATGCGGCTATCGAAGCCGGGTAGCGGCGGAGTAGTTCGGGGCTGAGGCCGAGCGATGCCTCGATGTGAGCCTTGACACGTGCGCGAAAAGCCGGGCGGTTGTCGCGCCACTCGACGGCTGCGTCGACATTGGCAGGCGACTCGTCGTTGGGGTCGGCAAGCATGGAGAGGACGGAGAGGACGATGGAGAGGACCGACTGGATGGGCGACCAACGCTCGGTGGCCGACTCGTAGCCCGAGGCGTCGGTACCCTCGTGGAGGATGGAGATGCAGACCTTGCCCGAGGGATACACGTTGGGGTGCCAGACCGGGGTGGTGAAGGTCATAGTCGGCGGAGCCAGCGGGTAGTTGTGTGGAAAGTCGAGGACGGCGGTGAGGAAGGCGCCCTCGTAGTCGGATCCCTCGGGACCGACCATGGCCACCTTCCACTGGAACACGTTCGAGTCGGAAACAGGCGCCGCCGCAATGCCGTCAGGCGGCGACCGCGACAGCTCCTTGTACTCGCGCAGCAGCCGCTTCATCGCTCCGACGCCAGGCATTCTGAGCTAGAAGGGAGAGTGGGGGGAGGGGAGGGAGGGAGGGAGGGAGGGGAGGGAGAGGGAAGTGTGGATCAGTGGTGTCGGTGAACATTGTGGTGACGTCGCCATTCGCGGTGCCCACTCGCGGTGGCCACCTTCCCGCCGTCCACACGCCTCGCGCCACGTGCCTCTTGCCCTTGCCCACTCGTCGTGTCCACTCGGCAGCCCCAGCCCCAGTGCTGCACACTCGACATACGATAGGCGAGACTACCGCATGGGAAGTGGGTCGGGTGACCAGGTCCGGGTACTGGAGGAGGCGCTGCGGGCATCGGTGGCGGCCAATGCGGTGCTCCGTGGCGAGCTGGCAGAGGCGAGACAGGCCAGGCGCCGCCTCGTCCGCAATGTCGAGGTGCTCAACAGGACCGTTGACGGGCTGACGGCCCAGTTGCTGGCTGCCAACTCGGCCTGCTCGGCAGCAGAGGCGAATGGGTCAGTAGCGGCTCCGATCCCGGACCTGCCGGTGCCCACCACCGCAGATGCTAGTGTTCAGGCTGCGCCGCTGGCGGCCGATGCGGTGGTCGATGCGCGGCCCGAGCAGACCGATGCAGCTGTGGGCACCGCCGCCGCGCCAGAGATGGCTCATAAGATGACACAGGTCGAGAACAAAGCCAGATTCGACGAAGAGTGGCGCTGGATGGTCCCGATTCTGACCGAGTATGGGTTGTGGGTTCCGGCGGCGCTGACGGGACGGGCTGGCGACGAGCCGCGGACGGCTGAGGACATGCTACGGCTGCTGCTGCTGCTGCTGCGCAAGTATGAGATGGCTTTTCTCCGCAATCACGAGATGGACCGTCTTGTCTCTGTTCCTCGCACTCGGTCGTACGACGACTGGCTCTCGCTCTCCAAGCTGGTCATGCTCCCGCCAGTCCGCGACGCGCCGCACCCGCCATCGTCCAAGGACGACGCACTGCCACTGACGCCGGCGCGGACGCCTGCTATGAGACGCACATCGCAGAGCAGGCTACGTGCGTCAAAGGTCTCGTTTTCACCTGCTGTTCATGTCCGGACAATTTCACCGCGCCCGTCGCCGTCGCCGTCGCCGGTCCCAGCCCCGGCAGCCCGTCGCCGTGTCAAGCGTAGGCGCAAGACGGTGGTGCCTCCTGCCCTGGTTCCGCCAACGGCGCTCGAGGCTGATCTTGCGTTTGTGTCCTCGCTCCGAGCCAAGGGCCCCGATCTGGTGGTCCAGGGCGGGGTATTCAACCCAGCGCTTGCGGCTCGAGCGGCCGCGGCGTCGTCCGCCCGCGGGCCGGGAGCGAGAGGGTCCGGGCCCGCTTAAGCGGACGACGCTGACGGGTTTCCAGCGCAGCACCTGCAGCTGTGGTGAAGCCACCGAGCAAGGCCGTTGCACTGTGCGAGGCTCGAAGAGGTGCCGCCGCTGTCGGCTGTTTAGCCGACATGCGGCCGCGCTTGCGCCGGACGCGCCGGACGAGGCCATCAAGCCCGGGATCGGACACTCCATCCGCGAGTGTGACAGCGGTTGTCGTACTAGGCAGCTCGTCGAAGAAGCGCGAGGCTCGGGTCGGGATGACGTCGGCGTCGAAAGTCTGCTCTGCTGAGCCGGCATTGAAGTGGGTGCAAAGGTAGAGCGCGTCACGAGCCCGGGTCATGGCCACGTACAGCAGTCTGCGCTCCTCCTCGAGAGCTTTGTGGGCATCGACGCCTGTTACGGCGCTGCGCGATGGCAGAACGCCGTCGACAATGTTGGCCACAAAACTGCCGGCCACTCGCGGCCTTTTGCGCCGTGGATGGTAGAGAGGGTGACGCAGTCGGACGGCTCGTCGTCATCTGCGCTCGACGAGCGCTCGTAGGCGACCAGCGCAAGGAGCGCAGAGAGGTCGGCGACGAGGCCGCCGAGCGTTGGCAGGCCAGGGCTGGCCACTGATGGGAGGTGGCGGTCAATAGCCACAGCCAGGCCGCTGCGAGCCTCAGACGAGACGCCAGCAGAGTCGGCGGCGGCGGCGGCCACCTTTTGGACAACGCGAATGTACGCGTCGATGTTGCGGCGCGCGTCGGGAGTCGGGTGGATTGTCATGGCGGTGTTGAACGTTTGGCGGAGGTTGCGATCATTTGCCTGCAGAGCATCGGCCAAGCCGGAGAATTCGACCGTCTCGATGAGCTGGGCCTTGCGGGTGGTGACAAACGGGATGAGGCGAGCACCAAGTAGCGCGCCAAGGCGGTCGGAGAGGCGGTTGTTGGGATCGGAGCGAAAGAGAACGGCGACGTCGGCAAACGGCGGTCCGCGGGCGGCAATAGCGTCGGCGATATGATCAAACTCGGCATCCAGTGAGTCACCTGCAAAGACGGCAACAAGCTGGGTAGCGCTGTCACGAGTTGCGTGGAGCGTCTTGGGCATGCGCTTGGTGTTGCATCCAATCACCTGGGATGCCGCATGGAGAATGTGGATCCCGCACCGGTAGTTGGCGGCGAGGAGGATGGTGACCGGTGATGGCGTGGCAGCGGCAAGGGCGTCAAAATTGGCGACGCCGCTCGCACCACGCCAGCCGTAGATCGACTGGTCGTCATCGCCGACCACCGTGAGCTGGACCGTTGGGCGAAAGTGCCACGGATCTGTGGCCGGATCCAGCTCTGGTGGGGTGACAAGAAGCGCGAGAATGTCCATCTGCGCTTGCGAAGTGTCTTGGAACTCGTCGACCACAATGAACGAGAAGCGGCTGTGAAGCGCAGCGCGGACTCGGTTGTCACGCCGGAGCAGGGTCCGCACGTGGGCGATGAGGTCGCCAAAGTCGCACGTCGACGCCTCGCGCTTGAGCTCCGCATACCGGGCCGCCACAAAGTCGAGCATCGGATCCGACGCCTCGCCTGTGCCTACCTCATCCAGTCCCCGCAGCAACGCGTCCAGCGCCTTGTCCGAGAGCGCTGGTGGGTGCTCCGGATCAGCATCGCGCCACTCAGAGAGAGCCTGCTCGAGCAAGCCTCGGACCGTGTCGCGGGAGGCGACGGTGATCGAGTCAAAGCCGAGGCAATGTGCGTGCTCGCGGAGGATGAGCAGGCAGAGCGAGTGAAATGTGGCCACGGTGCATGCCCATCCCGGCCGTGACATTGGGTCGAGCGCGTTGAGCCGGTCGCGCATCTCGGCCGCCGCCGCGTTGGTAAACGTGAGGGCGAGGACGGCATCGGGCCGGGCGCCTTGTGTGGTCTGGAGGTGGTGGACGATGCGATGAGCGATGGTCTGAGTCTTGCCACTCCCGGCGCCTGCCACCACAATGACACACTGTGCACTCTCTGTGACTGCAGCCAGCTGATTGTCGTCTGCAGGATGCCATAGAAGGTGTGTGAGTGGGAGGAGGGGGAGGCGGTGCCACGGAATGTCCCAAGGAGGTGCCCAAAAAAGGTCGTGATTGACGTAGCAGTAGGCGGGAGAAAGAAGCAAAGGAAAGCGTACTGAGTTCCATGTTCACAGTCAGCAAAGCCTTTACACAGAATGTGATGTTTGTGGATGAGTGGCAAGAGTGGGATCCGCGTGGGACAGACGATGGAAGGGAATGAGACTGACTGGGGTGGGCGCTGCAAACGTGGTTTGAGCGAGCTGGCAGGTCACCCACAACAGATCGACCAAACCGGCCAACCGACACCGAGCAACAGACCAACCGACGGGCAGAGAGCGAGCGAGGGACCGACAGGCTCGGCGAGCAGGGGCAGTGGGAAAACGAGACTGGAATGGATACACTGGTCGCGGGAGCGGAAGTGGACGCGGGAGAAGTAGAGCAGCAGCTGGTGGGCATGGCAGAGAGAAAGTCAGTGAGCGAGGATGACGACGGGGTGCAGGCAGTGTTTGCGTCGGCGGCGACGATGGACGGCGTGCTGCGGGCGTCCGGGTTTGGCCGGCTGATGACCAAGCTGGGCCTGGCCGAGACGGACGAGGAGGCACGGACAATGTTCGAGTGGCTTGACGTGGGGAGCAAGGGCTACGTGACCGAGCAGCAGTTTGTGAGCAAGATGGGTCCGCAGGTTGCCCACGCGCTCGCTTTTGGCAAGGTCGTTGTGGAGACCGAGACACACCTCGCGGGCGCCTCACCTCGGGCGCCGAGAGCGCGGCGCACCAGGCCCGGATCCAGCTTGCACTCAAGACCCAGTTGCAGTCGGTCAAAGACAAGCTGGTTCACCTCGACGTGTTTGATGCCGACGCCTGCCGCGACGAGGCCATCGCCCACACCCACGCCGACGATCTGGAGGCAAGCAACAAGGCGCTTGCCGCGCAGCTTGCCGAATACACCGCCATGCTTGAGGCCGCCATGGCCGAGTTAGACGACGACGACGCTGGCAATGACTCACTGGTTGGCGGCATGATTTCAGATGCAGGGACTAGAGGCGGAACCGGATCGACCCACAGCAAGAGGTCGGTCCGCGACGCACTTGCCGCACGCCCCAGCACCCTGCGCAACGGCGATGACGACGACGAGCTGGACTTTGACATCGACCTCTCGGATCCTACCTCGGACGAGCTACTTGGAGAGCTCTCGGATGACATCGAGCTCTCGGACGAGGTCGAGACCGAGCGACAGGGCCTCGGCACGTGGGCCCGGCAGGGCTTTGACGACGACAGGGACTACTTTGTGCTTTATCAAAAAGCCCGCGGGCGGATCCAGGCGCTCGAAGACGAACTCCTTCGGCTTGAGCTCGAGAACGCTGACCTTCAGCTCGAAGTGGAGCAGGCGCGGATGGCCAAGACGGAGGCTGAGGCTTCCGCAGCAGCCGCTGCGTCAGCGCTGTCGCCGACGGCTCTCGAGTTTGCAGCCGAGGCTGCTGCCACAGACCAGGACCTGGTGGCGGCTGAAGAGAAACTGCGCGAGAGTCTGGCAATAGAGCAAGATGTCGGGACCGAGCTGGCAGATGCAGAGGCGTCAGCTGACAGGGTGCTGGCAGACCTGGCTAGCCAAGGTCTGACGCCGGACTCGAACAGCCTCATAGTGGCAGCGCTCAAGGCGCAGCTCGCCGAGGTTCAGACCATGAACGCGTCAGACAAGGCGGAACTGGCCTCGCTCTCCGAGGCCATTGCCGAGTCAAATGGCTTGGTCAAGCAGCAGGCCGAGGACATGGCGCGGCTTGAGGCGCTCCTTGCCGAGCTCGACGGGCGCAACCGCGAGCTCGATGCCCGCAACCAGGTGCTCGAGCAGCGAGCCCAGAGCCTGCAGCACCTTGAAGCTGCACCCGACTCTGCGTCGGCCGCTGGCGTGCTCGCCGAGCAGCTGCAGATGCGGACGGCAGAGGCCGAGGCACGGGCGCGGGCGGCTGAGGGCTCAATCGCTGCCCTCGAGCGCGAGAACGTCCGGCTCATGACTGTGCTCGAGGGCTGGAACGAAGAGTCGCAGGTGTGGAAGTCGACGCTTGCCACACTAACCCGAGAAAATGAGACGCTGCGCGGAGCCTCGGTTCCACGCGCAGAGCACGACGCGGTCGTCACCATGGCCAACGAGCTCGTCGGCGAAGTCTCCAAGCTCTCGGAGCAGCTGCGGCTCCGCGACGAGCGGCGCGTGAGCCACGACAAGCCGTAGCGGGCAAGACTACGAACGAGCTGAGCCGTCGTCGACGACCACGATGCGGGCTTCGTACAGAGCCTGCGCAAAGTCCAGGGCTTCGTCATGGTCGAGCTCGGGAAGATCGTTAAGGAGGACAAAGTCCGGGTAGGCGTTGTCGAGCACCTCCAGAGCTGGCGCCATCAGCAGCGGCAGCGTCATCCGCGACGGCGGATCAACGTTGAGCTCGGAGGGGTTGTTCGAGTTGTAGTAGATCACAAACGAGTCCTCGTCCTCAGCCTCGGTCAGGACCATGCGGCAGACGTACTTGGTGAGGAGCCGGATGGCGGTTGCCGGCGACGACGGAATCGTCCGCGGCTCGAGACCCAGCGCCGGGTGCGGTGCGAGCATCGGGAACTTGCGTGAGCGCGAGGCAGCGTGAATGGCAGTGAGGAGCTGGGAGCCTTCAGTAAGCGGTGGGTGCGAGAGGTGCACAAACCGAGCAGCGCGCTGATCGACAGCCACATCGAGCGGCAAGGCGGCAACGATGGTGTTGAGAAACGAGGCTGCCGACGAGCGGATGGCGTCGCGGACTGGATTGTGGCCATCCTCGTCCGAGTGCATGGCGCCAAACGCGTCAAAAAGGTCAAGCGGGAGAGGTGCGCGGAGCTCTGGGCTCTCCTGTGCGAGGCCATCGACGGCAAGCGTGAGCGCGTCCTTGAGCAGGTCGGCCCAGGTGTTGAGCTGGTTCGCAGAGAGGGTGATGTGGCACGAATCCTCGTCGGGCGCCGCCAGCGCCTGGTGGATCATTCCGCGTGGGAGGTAAAGTAGGTCGCCGCGGCGCAGCGTGTGGGTGGCAAACGGCGGAGCAAGATCGCCGCGAGCAAAGTCAGGCGAGGAGAACCGGGCGAGGTCCATCGACGCTGGGTCCGGTGCGTGGTGGAGGCGCCAGATCTTGGCGCCAGAGAGCTGGAGGACAAATACATCGACATCGTCGTAGTGTGGCGCAAAGCCCTGTGTTCCCGCCGGCGTCAGATAGATGTTGGCGCCCATGGTGGCTCGGAAGGCCTCCTGCAGTCGGGCAAGGAGTGTGAGCATCGGCGGGTCGTACTTTTCCGGATGCACAATGCGGACCGAGCACCCGTCGTTGTGATACGCGGCGAGGACGTCGCTGAGCTTGGCGATCTCGCCGGGCTCGCCGTTGTGATCCGAGCGCCGCCCGCGGCTGTCGACCTTGGTCACGTCCAAGTTGTACCCGTACGGCACCTCGTGCTCGGAGAGGAGAGCCTCCAGGGCCTGGACATCAAACGCTACCACCTGATCGTAGAAGCTACTATCGTTACGGGCCACATACAGTGGCTTTTGCGCATAGTAAGTCTCCAGAAACTCGCCGGCGGGCATGCCCACCAGCCACCCAAGGACAGCCAGAGCATCGTCGCGCGCATCCATCGCCAGCGACAGTGAAGGTGGACCGGATGAGGAAGACATTGTTAAGAGAAGGGATAAATGGATGGGAGGAAAGGGGATAGGGTGAGAGGCGTGGTGGTGTTTGGTGTGGTAAAGTGCTGAGAGAGAGTTTGGGTGAGGAGGGTTGGGGTCGGCGGTAGCGTATGGGTGCAGTGGCGAAGATGGCTAGTTTGCGTGATCGCCGGTTTCGTCAGAGGTCTGACCTGCGGGAACAAGGCTCACACGATCTACACTGAACAATCTCTTTTGAAACCATTCTGCGGTTGCAATCATGCTTTCTTCTCAGATCACAAGACTATAGATGGCTCGTAGACTTGCTCTGTTGGTGTCCGCGACAGTGGGAAATGTCTAGAACAGCTGGAAACTCCAGGAGTTGGAAACACCACAAGTTGATTGCACCTACCAGCAGCAGAGTCAAGCTCATTACTTTCATGACACCCATCAGGAGGCGACCATGACACCAACAAAGTTGTATCGTGCTATGTCCATGATCGCGATCGCCTCTATGCCTATGTACTCTTGTGTGCAAGTCTGCTCAAGATCTGATCGTAGGTTCTTCGATCGGGCGACCTGATCATGGATGCACTCACCCTCACCCTGTTCCCCAGCCCAGCCAACAAGTTGTACTCGGCCCAGTGAAGGGTACCCGGCCCGGTGGAGGGTACCAGGTGTGACTCTCAGGAAGCAAAGGCTAGCCAAAAGGCGCAGTCACAGGCTGCGTTGTTCATGCCAAGAGGTGCCCACGGCATCTCGTCCCCTTCCTCCACCCCCCACCGCCACCCCCTCCCTCCCTAGGATGTTTGTGGGGCGAGAGCATGCGCGTACTTGTATGGATGATGTGGGCATGCGAGGAGGAGGAGCCCCGAGAGGGTCAGGGTCTCGTACGGGTCATGGCGTAGAGCTCGTGGCCCGGGCCTCGTGACATGTTCGGATTGTTTGCAACGATGGCTCCGAATGCGGCGGATAGGCGCGGGACGGACGGAGCAACGGGGAGCTTCGGCGGGGGACGGGGATATTCAACTTGTACCTGCACAAGAGTGACCAAGGCACACAGAACGAGGTTGGTGTGCGTGAAGCCAAGCAAGGAACAACAACGACAAAGGTAGAACGTGTGGAGCTGCTGGAGCGTGATCCTTTGCCGAGTCCCTTCCCGCTCTTCCGTCCCACACTTGGGGAGCTGTCCGTGCGGTCACTGCAACTTGCACGACATTTTGTGAAGGGTGCAACGAGACGGGGATGATGGTGAACGACGCGGCCGCTTTTGGCGACAGGTGCATGGGCAGACGGCTGAAAGGTAGACGAGGTGACCATAGTGGATGGCTGGCGGTGGTGATGACGGTTGTGGCGACACTGGCGGTGGTGGTGGCTGTGGCGAATGGGCAGTGCCTCACGCCTTTGGCCGAGTCTGCGGTCCTTGTCGACAAAACGACTGCCATCAATGACGTGATGGACCGGGTGACCGGCGTGGGCGTGGGCGACTTTAACAATGACGGGTTTATGGACATTGCCGGGTGCGGCGAGAAAGCGGTGTTTGTGATCATGGGCAAGAACACGACCGAGGCTGCAGGTGTGCCGCAGTTTGAGACACGGACCATCGTCGAAGCTTCGGATCGATGGCGGACGATTGCGGTGGGTGACATGGACAATGACAACACGACCGACCTCATGGCATCGAACAATGGTGATGGAGTGTTTGTCTGGTTTAGCGACGGCAATGTTGATGTGTCATGGACTAAGGTGATGGCGATAGGCGATACGCCGGTGGACTCGGGCAAGTTCTTCTACTTTGACATTGCTGATGCCGACGGCGACGGCGATCTTGACGTGGTGGCCGGGATGGGTGACCAGCAGAACGTGCGTGTTGCCATCAATCTTGGATCGCGGGTATTTGCTCCCGCGACCGACGTGGGCGCACTCCCTGCCGTGCCACAGCCCGGCACCGGCGTGGTGCGGTTTGTCGACGTGGACGACGACGCGCTGATCGACTTGCTGGTTGTGGGCGGTGAGGTGTTCAACTCGGCGTTGTTCTTGCTCAAGGCAAGTGCGCCGCTAACCTGGGGAGCACCACAGGAGCTGGTGCGGGCGACAACCGGCGAGTCAGTTGGCAACCCTCTCATGTTCGACGTGGGGGATTTTAACAGTGATGGCAGTGTCGACATTGCAGTGATCTTTGCCAAGCTGACTGGAGAGCTCACCATGTTTCTCAACGACGGGACGGGGGTCTTTTCGCAGCAGCCTACGGTGGTGGCTGGCAAGCGACCAAAGGCAATCAAAGCGGTGGACATTGACGGCGATGGACTGCTGGACCTGGCAGTGGGCTCTGGCTCTGGCGGCACCAACTTGTTTGGCATGTACAACTTGATGACTGCCGGCGAGCCGAGCACGTTTTCCATTGGCGCCACGGTGGTGCTCATGAACGACATTGATCTGGTGACGCAGATCGGGGTGGTGGACATGAACTTTGACGGCGCTGTTGACTTTGTGGCCAACTCTGAGGACCAGGACGAGATCTGGCTCAAGGTCAACACGCGACTTGCCAATCAGCTGCCGGTCAAGGTTGTCGAGTCGTCGGCGCCATCGACGCGTGTCAAGCTCTTGGACGGAGACACCGATGGCGATCTCGACATGATGGTGGCGCTGGACGGGCTGGGGGCAGCCAACGGGAACGACCTTGGCGTCGGCATGTACGAGAACTCTAATGGCGATGGAGCTTTTGTAGCACCCAAGACCGTTTTTGTCATCTCCAACTCAACGTCTGGCTCGGTCTCGGACTACTGTGCCACTGATTTTAACGGTGACGGCGTGGTTGACTGGCTTATCCTCCACGGTACGCAGGGCAAGACCGGGCCTGGGGCCTATCTCAAGCTTGTGCTCTCATCGCAGGGCGAGACTGTGAGCGCGGCCGCAAACCAAGTTCCTCCAGGCTACGGTGAGCAGGTTGACCTGACGAGGCTGCTCCATCCTGTGCGCGGGTACCTGAGCTCAGGCGGGGTCGAGTGCGTGGATCTGGACGCCGATGGCGACGTTGACTTTCTGGTCACGGCGCGCCACGAGCAAAAGGTGTTCTGGATCGAGAACACCGACGGAAGCGTTGAAGGCCTGCAAGCATTCTCGTCCGACGTTGTGGCCGGGCCAAGCGTTTCGAATGCCGGTGGTATCGACGTTGTTCGTGTCGGTGACATGAACGGCGACGGGCATGTTGATTTGGTGTACGGAGCGACAGAAGTCGACACGTTGGTGATGATGACTGGGACCGGGCTAGCTGGCGCGGGTATGTTCAACTCTTACACGGTCCTGTACAACGGGACCGTGTTCATGGTTGAGGGGCTGTACACTGGCGGCAAGGTGATCTCGCAGGGCATTGCCGATGTTCTGCCTGTAGACATTGACAGCGACGGCGACCTCGACCTTGTTGTGGGTGACTCATGCTGCCGCAACAATGATGCGCTCGGTCTCGAACTGAGCTTTGAGCCTGCGTGGCTCTACATGGAGAACTTGGATGGTGGGACCACGTTTGGGCTGGTCAAGCGGCCTGGCGTGCTGTTCACCAAGACGGTGGCGACACTCGACGCCAATCTCGACGGCAACGCCGACGTTGTGCTCCTCACCGAGTTTCTTAGTAAGGAGGTCGTGCTCGAGCTCGGCGACGGTAGTGGCGGCTTTACTCGGACGGTCCTAGTCTCGGGCAACGAGCTGTCAGGAACGATGGCCATCGGCGACATTGACGGAAACGGGCTGCTCGACTTTGCCTTTGCCGGGCGGGTCGGCTCGGGCGTGGTCTCTGTCTTTAAGCGAAGCACAGTGATGATTCGGTTCCCGCCGCCGGCCGACATGGTGACAGTGGATGTGGGCGGGTGCGGATACCGGATGGCGTGCGTGGCTGTTGCGATTGGCGAATCGCCGCGATGCACCTCGCGGCGCGTTGTTCTGCCACCGGGGGTGTACACCGGGTGCTTTGCGGTTGCGCCGATCACCATTGCCAAGAAGATCGAAATTGTGGTGGGCGGGCCGGCCGGGACGAGGGCCACCATCGACTGCCGGGCTTCTGGCGGCGTACTGTTCCACGTGGTGGAGGGCGGCAAGCTGAGCCTGTCGAACCTGGACGTAGTGGGGACGAGTCAGGCGCCCAAGTCTGCCTTTGGCTCGACCGCTCTCCGAGTCTCTGACGGTGGTGAGCTTGAGCTGCGGGCGATGAGCTTTGCAGACTCGTTTCCACGGCCGGACGCCAGCTATCCTCTGTTCGGCCTCTTCCTTGGCGGCTACGGTGGAGCGGTGGCTGTGGAGACCGGCGGGACGCTTACTGCGATGCACTCAAACTTTACCCGTGTCCGTGCGCTTCAGTCTGGCGGAGCGATTGCGGCGCTGGGCGAGCAGCCGCGTGTCACGCTCAGCGACTGTCTGTTTGTTGGATGCTCGGCGGCCAACGGCGGCGGCGGTGCCGTGTATGTAGAAGCCACCAAGTCGGCAATAGTGACGCTTGAGCGGTGCAAGATGCGTGACAACGTTGCGCGGGCTGGCGGAGCGCTCTTTGCTGCGCTCGACGCGTCTTCTGTGACAGTGTCGGCGTCGACGATTGAGGGTAACTCTGCGACGTGGGGCGGGGCGGTGGCGACTTCACATGCCTCCCAGGCCGAGAGGTTCCTCTCGAGTCTTGCGCTCGGCACGCTCCCTCTGGTCTCGTCGGCGGCATCGGGTTCTGGGGTGACGTTGACCTCGACGGTGGTGAGCGGTAACTCGGCGACGTATGGCGGGACGTTTGCGCTTTGTGAAGAGTCTGTTTTTGTCGACGGAGGAAGCACGGTGGCTGATTCGAGGGCGTCGCGATGTGGTGGGGTTGCGTTTGAGTGCGGGGCGAGCGGTGTGGCGCGATCGCCACAGCTGGCGTCGCTGGCTTGGCTGACCGGGGCGGGTGTGAGCAGCATCGCAGCCGACGCCGGAAGTGCGGGCCTCTTTGGGCCGCAAGTCTGCTCCGGGCCGGTGGCCATTGGCTTTGCGCAGGCGCTGCGCGAGAGCCTGCCGGCCGGCAACCGACTGGGCAGCGCTCCAGTGTTTGCGCTCGATGCATTTGGGCAGGACGTGGTAGATCCGGCGACCAACGTGGAGATTGGGATTGTGGGAAGCGAAGCAAGCTCGTTTGAGCTCAAAGATGCGGACCGAAGTGCTGTGCTTGGGCCGGGCGGAGTCGACTTTGGCCTGCTCACTCTTGTGCCGACGTTTCCAGTCGAGAGTCTTGCGGACCTCGGGCGCAACGTAACTCTCCGTGTTGGTGGCGAGAGCGTCATCTCTGCCTTTGGTGCAATGGCGAGCGTGGTTGTGAGCGGGTGCCCGGCCGGGCAGGGAGGTGGGAGCCGAGCTGTAGATGGGCTCTTTGCTTGCTCGCTTTGCTCGGCCTTCCAGTCGTCCACAGTCGAGTCTGTGGCGCCTTGCTCGGGATGTCCGCCGGGCCAGTTCCGCGACGAAGGCTCTGCGGGATGCATCAGCTGCCCGCGGCTCTCTGCGCAAGTGCTAGACCGCGACGACAACTCGAGCTCGGCATCGACGCTGCTAGAGCTGTGCGAGTGCGTGGCGGGAGCATACTCGCCGAGCGGAAGGACGGGCGTGCCATGCGACGAGTGCCCCCAGGGCGGGAGGTGTGCGGGCGGAGTTGCGCGGCCGGTGGCAGCGTTTGGCTTTTTCGACGTCTCGCCAGGATCTGTGGGGACCAAGTTTGCGCGGTGCCCGCGGGAGGAGGCGTGCGTAGGCGGGCTGGAAGTGTGTAATCCCAAGTACACCGGGTACATGTGCCGCGAGTGTGTGGCAGGCTATTACTCGGACTCTGACAAGCGATGCCGCAAGTGCCCGTCGCAGGCGTACGTTCCACTGGTCATGTTCTTCATGCTCCTTGTCGCGATTGCGTTTGGAGTTGTGGGCCTCACGGCGTATGCGCACGTCCAGTTTGACTCTGACGAGGACGTGCGCAAATCCCAGCGGCAGCGAAAGATTCCGCACTCGTTCACACTTGCGATTGTGTTTTTCCAGATTCTGGGCATGGTGGGTAACCAGCAGTTCAACTGGCCGTCGAGCGTGAGCCGGACGCTTGCGGCGACCAACGTAGTCAATTTGGACGTCAACATCTTTGCGTCCGAGTGCTCGCTGGTCTCGTTTGACGGCAAGTACCTGGTCTCAATCCTGTACCCGCTGATGTTCATGGGCGCTGTGTGTGTGGCGCTGGTGCTGTTCAAGCTGCTCCGGGCCTCGCTCCCGTGGTGCACGCAGACGTTCCCGGATCTGCCACTTGTGCAGCTGCTGGAGCGAATTGTGTTCCTCATGGGCTCGCTGCTGTACATTCCGCTCTCGCGGTCGTCTCTGCTCCTGTTTGACTGCGTCAAGCTTCCGGACGGCAAGTTCTATCTCGATGCGGACCTGGGGCGGCGGTGCTACGACTCTGCGTGGTTCACGCTCATGCCGTGGGGCATGCTCGCCGTACTAGTGTACATTGTGGCGGTGCCGGTTTACTTTGGCTTTACGCTCTTCCGGCACCGGCACGAACTGTTCCAGCCTGCCGTGCTGGCGCGTTACGGGTCGATCTATCGGCTGTACCGGGTGCGATTCTACTACTTTGAGCTTGTGCAACTGTTCAAGCGGCTTGTGGTTGTCTTTTGCTCGCTCTTTGTTTCGAACCACCAGACGTGGCTTGTGGCGCTGCTCCTTGCGGTCTTCCTCACCTCTGCGTTTGCGCAGCTGCGGTACGAGCCGTACTACCATCCGATCTACAACACGCTCGAGATCCAGCTCAACGTCATCATCTCTGTGGTGGTCATGCTCGGCTTTGTCTTTTACGCAGACCTTTTCAAACGCGCGTGGTCGCGGCAGGCGTTTATCGGACTCACGCTGGCCGTCATTTTTGGCTCGCTCGTCCTTGTAATTGCGACAATGGTTGTGGAGATCCGGTCGATTCTCAAGCAGGTGACCGGACAGGCGCAGTTTATCCATGACGTCCGAGTCCAGCGGTTCTGGCGGGTGGTGGAGCACGAAGCGCCCGACTGGTCAGACCCGTCGCTTCGGCACCAGCTCATGGAGGTCAAGTCGCACTTTATCGCTGACGAGCAAGCGAGCAAGGCCGAGTTTGAGCGACGGCGCGACTCGACAGCGATTACCAAGCGCAACTCATTGGCTGTGCTTGGCGACGATGGCGACGGGGTGGACGACGGGATTCTGCTTGGCGATGTCGATGCTTCGTTCTTCCAGGTCGAGTCGCCATAAACAGCGTGTCAGGTATGAGGTGTGAGTGGTGGCGGGCTATGGCGTCGCTGTGGGGCATTTGACTCGTTTGAAGAATCAATCGATGCTGCGACGCGTCGTCGGCGTGGCGGCGCAGAGCATGCAGTTGCGGGCGCGGTGGTGGGCGTGGCGAGCAGGAGAAGGTGTGGCAAGACGTGGAGGCACAGGTGTGGTTGTCAGGGAAGCAGGGGAGGGCGCGGGGCGTGGGCTTGCGGTGATGGCGACGGTCCGCGGGGTGGGCCGGGTCCCGGGATGGGGCTGGCAGTTGGCGAGGGCCAAGAGCTCGTCGGCGGTGCGGCGGCAGCCGCACGTGATCGAGAGCACCGGGAGCGGGAGCAGCAGCGGGAGCAGTAGCAGTGGTGGGCTGGGCGCGATGCCGACGTTTGTCTCGTCGCACTACCGGCTCTCGGACTCTGACGTGACGTCGTACCTCAGCCGCAAGGGTCTGGTATTCCGGGAGACGCCTGGCGAGATCAACGTCAAGGCGTGCCCGTTCTGCAAGGGCAACGTGGGGCGGGTGGACAACCAGTGGAAGCTATACTTTAAGCGGTCGGACGGGGCGTGCTTCTGTCATCGGTGCGGGTTCAAGGGCTCGTGGTTCGACTTTAAGGCCAAGATGGGCGACGTGCGCCCGGCGGAGCAGGCGAGGCCCGGGCCGACGTCGACGCTGGACGCGTCTGCAAGCTTGAGTGGAGGAGGAGGAGCGAGCGAGGCGGCCAAGAGCAAGAAGGCTGGAGTGGGCGCGGCGGCGGCGCGTGCGGCGGCGCGCGGACTCGATCTCCGTGCGCTACAGCAGTACCCGCGTTCGCTGGGCAAGTCGCCGCGGGCGCTCAAGTACCTGACTGAGGAGCGCGGGTTGAGTGTGGAGACGCTGCAAAAGTACTCGGTCGGCGTTGCGACGTATGGGTTTCCCAAGGATCCGAGCGCCGGCGACGGTGGCGGGTGGCAGGACCACGAGTGTGTTACATTTCCGTGGGTGGCGCCGAGCGGGCGCGACGGCGCGCTTGCGGCGACGCGGATCAAGGTGCGGGCGCTGAGTGCCAAGCACTTGCAGCGGCTGGATCCCAAGGGCGGCGGCTGGTCGCTGTTTGGGTGGCAGACGGTGCCGGACGAGGCGCGCGAACTTGTCGTGACCGAGGGCGAGTATGATGCGATGGCAGTTTGGCAGGCGACGGGGCGGCCTGCGGTGTCACTGCCAAACGGGGCGCGGTCGCTGCCTGTGGAGGTACTTCCGATGCTGGAGCGGTTTGAGCGGATTGTGCTGTGGATGGACGACGACATGGCGGGTATGGAGGGTGCAGAGAAGCTTGCGCGCAAGCTGGGTGTGGAGCGGACGTACCTGGTGCGGCCGTCGGGCTGTCCAGCAGTTGTGGAGGCTGTGGCCGCGAGCGGCGGCAAGCTGCCGAAGGACGCCAATGACGCGCTGCGGGCTGGGCTTGACATGGACGCGCTTGTTGTCTCTGCAGCGCGAATGCCGCACAAGCAGATTGTGGAGTTTTCGGACTTGCGGTCCGAGATTCTGACGGAGCTCTCGAACCCGGAGCAGGCGTGCGGGGTGCAGTCGAGGACGCTGCCTGCCCTCAACAAGGTTCTCAAGGGCCACCGCAAGGGTGAGCTCACGATTCTGACGGGGCCGACGGGTGCGGGCAAGACCTCGATTCTGTCACAGCTTTCGCTCGACTATGCGGCGCAGGGTGTGCCGACGCTCTGGGGTTCGTTTGAGCTCTCGAACGTGCGCTTGGTGAAGAAGATGATGCAACAACTGGCGTCGCTTCCGCTCGAGCACCACCTCGACCAGTTTGATTACTGGGCTGATGCGTTCGAGGCGCTCCCGATGCACTTTATGAAGTTTTTCGGCTCGTCGGACATCCACGCAGTGCTTGACGCGATGGAGTACGCGGTGTATGTCAACGATGTGGAGCACATTGTGCTGGACAACCTGCAGTTTATGCACTCGGGCCAGGGCAAGGGCTTTGAGCGGTTCGAGCTGCTAGACAAGTCGATCGAGGCGCTCCGCAAGTTTGCCACTGAGCACAACGTCCACATCTCGCTTGTGGTCCATCCGCGCAAGGTCGACGACGACACGCTTCTCAACACCTCGTCAGTGTTTGGGACGGCCAAGGCGACGCAGGAGGCCGACAACGTCATCATCATCCAGCGCGGCAAAAAGTACACGTACCTGGACATTCGCAAGAACCGGTTCGACGGTGATCTCGGCATTGTCCCGTACACCTTTGACAAGTCGACGTGCAAGATCCGTGAGCTCGACGCCGACGCGATGAGCCACTTTTCGTAGCAACAAGCGATGCGAGTACAGCAAAGTGCCACGAGTACTGCTACAGCTAAGTTAGCAGCACTTTTTCTTGTCCGAGCCGGACTTGGCGGCGGAGTCGTCGTCGAGACGGACGGTGCTGGTGGAGGCGGTGGGGGTGGGGGTGGAGGCGGGCGAGCCGTTGGCAGAGGCGGTCATAGCGTCAAAGCCAAAGACGCCAACGCCGATGTGGTTGAAGATGTCCATGACGTTGTCGCCGGTCTTTGCCGAGGCCTCGATGTGCAATGCGTCGATCGAAGTGGCGTACTCGCGGGCGGCGTCAAGGGTGACCTCGCGGGCATCGGGGGCCAGATCGAGCTTGGAGCCGACAAGGACTTTGAAGCAGCCGTCCTTGGCCGACGCCAGGAGATCCATGTATGCATCGAGGGCGTGCAGCGAGTCGGCCTTGGTCACGTCGTAGACCAGGATTGCGGCGCCGGCGCCGCGGCAGTAGAACGCCGACAGCGACTTGTACCGCTCCTGGCCGGCGGTGTCCCACACCCCAAACCGACGCCCATGCCAAGTCTTGAGGGTAAAGGCGGCGCCAATGGTCGACTGCGGGCGGAGGTGCGTGAGCAGGGGGAGGGTGAGTGGCGCGTGTGGGTTGGCCGTCTTGGCCTCCGGGCGAAGGGAGGTGTGGGCAAGGCCGGCGGCGGCTGTGGACGAAAGGAGGCGGGAGCAGAGGGAGATGGAGGAAGAGGGTATGTGGGACGTCGTACCTGCGTCGGCTCAAAGGTGTCGTTGGCGTAGCGCTGGACCAGGGACGTCTTGCCCACACCCGACGCCCCAAGGAACACGATCTTGAGGTCGACGTGTTTGGAGGCAGCAGCGGCGGCGGCCATGGCTCAGCGACGGGTGTTCGGTGTTCAGTGGAGAACGAATGAATTCGGCTGCAAGGGGGGGGGGGGGCGGGCGGGAGAATAGCGTCTGGGATGTTTATGTTGTTGCCATCTACGCCACCCATTCGATCATTCCATCTTGTTGGCCTCGAGAGCAGCCGTCTCTTCATCCTCGTGGATGGCAAAAGCGGCGGCGGTAAAAAGCGAGGTGGCGGTGCGGGGAGAGGGATCGGAGGAGGCCTGGCCCCGAGCAGGCGGCGGCGGAGGCCCGCCTGGCGGCGATGATGAGCGTGCGGCGGCGTCCGAGCGGCGCATGGGCTCGGTGACGCCTGCCAGCGGGATGTTGACCTCTGAGTCTGACGAGACGTCGTCGTTGTCGTCGTCAGCCTGTGTGTAAGCGTAGCGCATGTTGGAGACGGAGGGGCGCCAGATGGCACAGACGACCAGAAGGATGGCAAAGTAGATGAGCTCGTCAAAGGCGGTGAACATCCAGATGTAACGCCACGAGTGCTTCTCGGATGAGCCAAGACCAAAGAGGGCGCGGACGGTGAGGAGGAGAAGCGAGATGCCGAGAGCCACGCCTAGTGCGATAGCAAATGTCTTGTACATGAGCAATTTGACATATTGGCGACGCTTCTCGAGGTGGTGCATGCAGCGGGCGAGGGCGATAAAAGTCCAGTAGAAGAAGAGCGCGTTAGCAAGCGACTGCGGGACGACGACGGCGACGGCAAAGGCAAGCGAGGGGCGGGCCGGGCCGGTGCGCGGAGCGAGGCGCGAGTGCAGGGAGTTGATGGCGTCGACAACGAAAAAGACGGCGCCGAGGCCAAAGACCTTGTACTTATCGGTGCCGAGAGAGGGCTTGACGACGCCGTAGCCCATCGAGACGGCGAGGACGAGCATGCGCGACAGCGTCTCCTTGCACGCGTTGCAGAGAATGCCAAAGACGGCGGTGACAAGGTTCGCGCGCCCGACCTTGTTGTACTCCCACAGGTCAAAGTAGCGGAAGGTGAGCTCAAGCATGCCAAGGAAGATGACCGAGGCGATACAGTGCTGGAGCGCGAGCGACGACGACCAGTTGGCGAGAGTAAAGCCGGCCCAAACAAAGCCCAGCACAATGTATGTGAGGCAGAGAATGCCAAAGAACGGAAGCAGGTGGTACTGTTGCGCCGGGATGTAGCCAAACGAGTTGCGCGAGACAACTTCGCCGGTGAGGATGAGCGGCGGGTCCTGGCCGTCGACCGGGCACTGCGCCACCAGGACGTGCCACCAATCGGTCCGGGCCACGCCGACGTGCAGATACAAGTCGGAGAGCCCAGGCGGGACAAAGGCGACCGACTTGCGCCCTGACTTGCACGGATCGTTCTCTACCGTCGCGTCCATCACGTCGTCGTTTCGGACAAAGATGAGCATGACTGATCCGTTGTTCGGCGACTCGTTGAGAACCTTTCCACGGAGCTCGACGTACGGTATGTCGTCACCCCATGGCGTGTCGTGCAGCGCAAACATGGCCACCTCCTGGACCGGAATCGACATCAGCGGCTCGGTCTACGCTCGTCCGCCCACACCCGAGTGTATGTGCGTCCACGTGAGTACCTGCCGCCACTCGCACCACTCGCTGCACATGACCAGTGGGAGTAGCCCTTCTGCATCAAAGCAGTCTACCGCGGCAGTCTGTGGTGGCTGCGTGCCGTGGCGAGCGTGCTCTTTGTGCAGAAGAGGTGAGGAACATCGGCTGAGAAGGCGGCTTCGCGCGCCCGCGGCGCACAACAGCCTTGCGAAGCAACGCAATGCAGCCTACGTACTTTGGTCTTGAGGTCAACGATTTCCGCGTGTGCGGCCAGGGCCAGGGCGGCCACCACGAGCACAGTCAGCAGTGGGGAGTGCAGCATGCTGTGTGTGTGTGTGCGCGTGCGTGCGCGTGTGGAGGGGGGTGGGAGTGCGGTGGGTGGCAGCTTGGTTTTGGTGGTCGGTTGGCTGGTTCGGCTTGCCACCTTGGCGAGTTGCGGCTGGCTGGCTGGTGTGTATGTCACGCGATGGGGGAAATTGGGTTCTTTGCCCAGGACGGGCGGAGCAGAACGGGGCGAGGCGTGGGTGAGGGTCTAGACAGACCTCTCTCTGCGGGCCTCCCACCCCTTCCCACCTCCTTGTCTCCACACGTTTGCGCAGACGATGCTCAAGGTACTTATCGTTGTTGCCGCTGTGGCGGCGGTGTGGCTCTGCGGCGTTGCAAACGCCGGGAGCGGCTCTGGGGGCGAGCGGGGGATGCTGACGGGCGAGAGTGGACGGCTTGATGGCTCGGACGGGTACGACATGTACGCGTTTGCGCAGTTTTGGACTGGCTCGACGTGCAACCTGCCGACGGGCTCGTCCAAGGATGCGGTGTCGTGCCGGTACGCGCCGGGTCCGCTCCCGTCGCCGGCGTTTGAGGTCCACGGCCTGTGGCCGACGTTTGAGTCGGGCGCAAAGTCGCCGATGTTTTGCAACAAGACGGCGCAGTTCAATGCCAAGGAGCTGACGCCAGTGCGGACGCTCATGGACGTGTTCTGGGCGTCGATGAACGGAGGCCCTTCCGAGCACTTTTGGGAGCACGAGTGGGACAAGCACGGGACGTGCACCCAGCTGCCGGCCGGCAAGCAGGCCGGGGCGCACCCGACCCAGCTCGAGTACTTCTCGACGGTGCTGGGCTTGCGGCTGGAGATGGACATGGGCGCACTCTTTGCGTCGTGCGGCATCACGCCGACGTTCAAGCCGGCATACACCGTGGCCCAGATGGTCGAGTGCCTCGACGAGACTCTCGGCGTCTCGGATGCGCTCATCTCGTGCTCTCACGCCGCCGACGGCGTCCTCCAGCTCAACGAGGTCTGGCTCTCAATGGATCTGGACCTTGAGCTGATCGACACGCCACCGTCGTACCACACCATCTACTACCCGACCATGGGCTGCAAGCTCAACGACGTTGTCGCGCTCCCGCCGTTTACCGACCCGCTACGTGCGTCGTCGTAGGCGGCCTGCGCTGTGGCGGCTATCGTCTTTTGCGGGTGTTGCGCAGCAGTGCGTGGCGGTCGTAGAAAGGTGTCCTCCTTCGGCCGGCGTGTGACTTGCCGATGTCCCCCCTTCCTTCTTCTCCCTTCCCCCTCCTCCCTCCCCCCCCCTGGGTTGTGCGGCTTCCCCCTTCCCCCTCTTCCCCTCCCTCCCCGCTCTCACATGTAGCCTGTAGCGAGGATAGCGATGATTAGTTGCGACAGCACTACCGTGTGCGTCTGTGCCGTCGTGGTCAACGTGTTGTTTTTGTCGTGGGACCATTGCGTGTACTGCGTGTGATTGAGTGATTGATTGAAGTCGCTGCCGTTGCCGTTGCTGTTGCTCATGTCGGCTGTGCGAGTTGTTCCTTGTCTTGTTTGGGTTGGATCCGATCGCGGTCAGTAAGGCCATGATGGCTCGAGTCGCAGGCCCTTTAGCTGAGGGTGGCAGTGGGAGGGAAGGAAAAGTGCGGCCAATTATTGTGGAGCGACGCGTCAGAAGGAGGAGCCGCCGCGAACAATGTCCAACCATGTGACCTGCAGCGCACTGCCAATTACAGCGGTGCGATCCGGCAGCGACGCGACGACAGCGCTCGGTCGGCCGTGGGTACGCAGCGGCCAAAGGCAGTCAGACTCAACTTGCGACAAGCAGCAGACAGGCGTGTTGGGAGCAAGCACAAGTACGCACGTTTGCAAAGCAGGAGCAGACGGTTGGTTGCGCTCAGCAGAATAGAAGCGCAAGGAAGAGACTGGACCAGGAGTGACCGAGGCACTTGTTGGTAGAAGGAAGACCAAGCGTGGGAAGCGAGACTATGTCGTCTGACAACGGGCCTCCACCGTTCATGATGCAGCTGGAGACGCCACCGGGAGGCTCGCTGGGCTCTGCGGGCGTCTCTGGCGGGCGCAGCATGGGGCGCGAGGCGCTGGCCTCGTTTGAGCTCGACGACCTGCCGTTTGCCGACGACAATGACATGTTTGCGCGGCTCAAGTTCTCGGGCGCCTCGCCGTCGCTACAGTCGAACGGGTCCGAGTCGGGCATCGGCGCGGCTGTGGCTGCCGCGGCCATGCGGGCGGCGGCGGTTGACTCGCACGAGTACTCGCACATTCCGACCATGGCGCCCGGCAGCGTGGCACCAGGCCTGCCTACGCTTGCGCCGCAGCTGGTGCCCGAGGCCGAGGACTCGCTCTCGGCCCACATGCAGGATATGGAGCTCAACTCGTCGCGGCCGCCGACGCTGTGGGCGCAGCAGCGGCGTGGCAGCGAGGGTGCGGGCGCGGGCGTAGCAGGCGGGGTGAGCGGGGTGAGCGGGGTGAGCCTGGCGGCTGGCACCGGGGTCTCGCTTGACTCGACGGGTGCGTACCTAGGCATGCTCAGCTCACCGCTCATGCTCCAGTCAATGTCGTACCCGCCGCCGCTGTCAACGGGTTGGACGCCACCGGGCGGGCAACCAGGATCGGGTGGGCTTGTCGCTGGCGACCTAGATCGCATTCCAATGCCGCCGCCGCCGACCGGCCCGCTCGCTGGCATGGGCCAACTCCCAGTTCCGCCTCCAGGCGCGGGAGGGGCGGGAGGGGCGGGAGGGGCGGGAGGCGCGCCGGGCGGCTCTGGTCCGCCTCCGTCGTCGGCGCCGCCGGCGAAAAGTGCTGGAAGTGCCGCGTCGCCGTCGGGCACGTGGCAGCCACAGCTGACGAAGGAGGCCCTGTTCAAGGCCAAGTCGAGCGGGAGTGGCGCCAAGGCCAAGGGCTCGGCGTCGGCAAGCAGCAAGTCGGGCGGCAAGAAGAAGAAGGGCTCGAAGGCCCGCGGAAGCGGCAAGAAGAAGACATCGCAAAAGGCCAACATGGAGTTCCTCGCTCTCCATCCCGACGACGAGCGGCTCCTCCCGCCGCGTAAGACCGACAAGGCTGTCCGCCCGACAGATCCCAAGCTGCTCGGCCTGTGGCGGAAGGAGAACCACAATGAGGTCGAGCGGCGGCGGCGGCTCTTTATCAATCGCCTCCTTCTTCAGCTCCAGCAGGCTATCCCAGTCCTGCGTCCACTCAAGCGCTCGTCCAAGGTTGTGGTCCTTTCGTCGGCGCTCGAGCACATCGAGCGGCAAAAGTCTGACATTGAGGACCTGATGGAGGAGAACGAGGCGCTGCGCGAGCTCGCACTCTCGCTCGGTGCCGCCCCGGACGCACTGCCAGAGCCCGTCGTTCTGGCCTCAAGCGACGACGACCCGACAACACACCCAGTCATCTCCAAGCGCCGCCGCAAGCGCCGTGTCTTTACCATGGAGGGCAATCCTGTTGAGGATAACGTCGCCGACGACGTCTCACCAGACGACGCCGCGGACGAGGAGTCTGGCAGCGATTCGGGGCGTGGCGACGTCGACGATGGCAAGACTGCTGCCCAGCGGCGTGCCGAGCGTGCCCGCAAGCGTGCGCGGGTCAACACCGTGGACGATAATGTGCATAACAAATCCTGAACAGTGTTGCGCCCCGGTAGGTCACTTTTGAGGTTGTAGGTGCTACAGGGAGGGAGGTGTGAGCCGAGCCTGTGCGCGTGGATACTGGAGAGGTAGCGGTGAGCGACGAGGAGCGGTGCTCTTCTCTCTTTCAGCTTGAGGCTTCATCCTTTTTCGGCACCCGAAAACGCAAACGTATATTATAGAGGAAAATCTTATCTGAATGATTAAATATGTTCATTTGATATAATGTTAATTGTATTACATGCAATAAAATAAAAAACAAGATCTGAACCATAGTAACATATAATAATTTACGTGTTTTTATATAAATTTATAGCTGGGCAAGGAGACAACAGTTGAGGCTTGAGTTGTTCGCGGGATCGCCCCGAGCGAAACCGTCGCTGACGTCCCAGGGCAGCTCGTCATTGGCACATAGATGGCATACACCGCCAGCAATGACTATGAACTATCTCCTCATGTGCTACTTGCTATTGAAAAAACCGAGATCGCGAGAAAACATGAAAAATGTGTTTCGCCAGCCAGCGCATGGCGCTGCTCGCCCAGCAACCCACTGGGTACACCCCTGCCTCATGCCTGGTTGTTTGTTCAATCTCAGCCAGCTGCTAGCCACCAGGCATTCTCAACACCCGGATCATCCAGCTCAGTCCAGAAACACATCAAACACAACCTGCAGCAGCTTGACCTTGTGGCCTTCCGACTCGGTCTCATCCAAAACCGAGACCCGGACCTGACACTTGTGGGCTCGCCCCAGCTCGTCGTCATGCAACTGCAGCGGGATCATGACTGAGGCCATGACTGACTGCTGGGCTTTGATGTGGCCGTCGATCTCCGTTGTGTCGCACCCGCAGCCGCCTACGCACTCAACGCGGGCACGGCCCATGTGCTCGAACGAGGTTAAGTACATGAGCGTCAGCTGGCCCTCCTTCCACTTGTCATCACCGACATCACCAGCATCAACCTCAAACACTACGTGGTTGCCAGGCTTCGTTCCGGCAAGCCCGAGCTTGTGGTTTGCGGTCTCATCCACGGCCTCAAAGCCGGACGACTCGACGATCTTTGCCGCCTTGTCGAAGGGATTCTTGCCCACCAGTCCGCTATCCCAGCGAAAGCATGACGACAATGTTGGCCGCATCTCCTCATCAGTGAGAGTGAGTGGCGGTGCAAGCCATGGAGAGGCTGCCGGTGAGTCGGGGAGCCCGTGCGCTTGCCACCGCGAGCGACGATTGTGCTGCTCCATTGCATGGACAAAGAAAAAGATCCACAGGTCGCGAAGCATTGCCGTTCCTCGCTCCGCGTTGGGTGGACCCCGATGTCGTCCGGTTTGAGCATGTCGTGCCAGCCAAAGCCCTCAGTCTGCTGCGCCACAGCGTGGAAGAACGAGTTGCGGACCGAGAGCACAGCCAGGCCGTAGTACTCGGCGATGTCTGCAAACCGATCGTTCGGCACGTACGTCCGCTTCCGCGTCCGCACCGTCTCGGCCGTGTACAGTGGGAGCAAGTTGTCGTAGTTGAATGGCTTGTCCGAGCAGTAGGCGTCAAAGCCCTCGATGACATTTCGGCCGAGGACGCACCACCGGAACATGTTCCACAGAACCACCGGTGCTCCAGGCGATTGCGTTTGCATATGCAGCAGCACGCGCTCGAGATGCTTCTCGTGTTCGATGCGGTTGATGATCGTAGACTCGAGCACGTACATGTCCATGTGGGGCAAGACAATCGACGTGCATCGCGCGTAGACATTAAGGGCTGAGCCGCCGATACCCGAGTTGATGATCTTGTGCTCGGCGTGCGGAAAGACGGCGCCTAGGCTCGCCTCAAACGCCTGAGTAAAGTACCCGTCCGCGGCGTCTTTGCCGCTAACAGCCCCACCGTACTGCGCCAAGTCCGCATCGTCGAGCGGTGACCGACCAGCGTAGGCGCCGACCACCGAGGAGCCCAGCAGCTGGATCTTGATCGGCTTGCCGCTCGCAGCCTTGTCCAGCAGCGCAAGCATCGCAGCCGGATTGCCAGCGTGCGCTACTGCGAGTTCCATCACCTCGCGGTCGAGAACAGGCTCCCATTCGTCAAGTACCGCCTCGATCCGTGCCTCCATGTTTGCCATGCCCGCCTTGGGCCTGCTCGACCCTCCGCCACCAGAGCCATGCATCGAACTGGAGCCCGGGCTCGGAGTGGGAGCTGGACTTAAACCCTCCGCCGGAGCAGGCGCGTGTGTTGGCGCGGGCTGAAACGTGTGCGCAGGCGCGTGGGTGTGCGTCGGAGGGTGCGCTGCCCCCGAGGGTACTGCCGCGTGGACCGCCACCACCCGCGGCGGCTGCATCACCATGTATCCCATGCCAAACATGACACCAGTCAGCACCACAACAGCCGCCCCACGGAGCAACTGTCTGCGCCGTCTGCTCATGCTGCACAAGTGACGAGGAGTGGCTCGAGTACGTACCCGCCACCGCCGTCCAACGCCCAGGCGCGCGAGCACGGCCTCTCAACCTCTCTCGCCCTCGGTCCTTCATTCCCTGCACCGCTCAGGCGGTTGCTCCATCTCTGGCTGCGTCGCGAGGAAGAAAGACATCAAAGACAACTCGTACCAGCTTGACCTTGTGGCCTTCCGACTTGGTTTTGTCCAGGACAGTGACTTGGACCTGGCACTTGTGCGCCCGCCCCAGCTCGTCGGCCTTGAGTACCAGCGGGATGACCTCCGACTCGATGACCGAGTGCTTCGTCTCGATGTGGCCTTCGATCTCGGTCGTCTCACACCCGCAACCACCCAAGCACTCGATGCGGCCGCGGCCCATGTGTTGGTGTGACGTCAGGTACATGAGCGTCAGCTGGCCCTCCCTCCATTCGTCGTCGGCAAAGTCGCCGGCGTCGACCTCAAACACCACATTGTCACCGGGTTCCATTCCCGCCAGTCCGAGCTTGTGTTTTGCCGTCTCGTCCACAAACTCAAAGCCCGAATTGTCGACCATGCGCGGCGCCTGCACATAGGGATTGCCGCCCACCTGGGCGATGTCCCAGTGATAGCATGTGGAGATCTTGCCGCGCATCTCGTTGTCAGTGAGCGTTAGCGGGGTGCAGACCATGCCGACACGACATGTGCGTCTGGGAGCCCATGAGCTCTCCACCGCGAGCGCCGCACGTGTTGCTCCATCGCCTGCACAAGTAAAAGATCCACAGGTCGCGGAGCATCGCCGTTCCTCGCTCCGCGTTGGGATGGACCCCGATGTCGTTCGGCTCGAGCATGTCATCCCACCCAAAGCCATCGGCCTGCTGCGCCACAGCGTGGAAGAATCCGTTGCGGACCGAAATCACAGACGCTCCGTAGTACTCGGCAATGTCTGCAAACCGATCGTTCGGCACGTATGTCCGCTTCGGCGTCCGCACAGTCTCGGCCGTGTACAGTGGGAGCATGTTGTCATAGTTGAACGGCTTGTCCGAGCAAAAGTTGGAGATGCCTTCGATCGAGTTGACGCCGATCGAGCACCAACGAAACATGTGCCACATCACCACATGCGCGTCGGGCGACCGAGTCGCGAACAGCCGCAGCACGGTCTCGAAGCTCTTCTCGTATTTGTAGATGTTGATGATCGTCGGTTCGAGCACGTACATGTCCATTCCTCGTAGCACCGTCGACGAGCATCCCGCATACACTTCCACAGTCGCACTTCCGGTCCCCGAGTTGATGATCCGGTGACCATCATGCGGAAAGGCGACACCAAAGGTCGCTTCAAACGCTTGCTTGAAGTATCCATCTTTCGCCGACCCTGTAGCATCCCATCCCGATACCGCAGCCCCGTACGCCGCCAGGTCGGTCTCGCTCAGCGCCGTCCGTCCCGCAAAGCTGCCTACTACAGACGAGCCAAGCAGCTGGACCTTGATGGGTTCGCCGCTTACAGCCTTGTCCAGCAGCGCAAGCATCTTCGCCGAGCTGCCTGTGTGCGCCATCGCAAGCTCCATCACCTCACGGTCGATGACAGGCTCCCACCCCTCCAGCACCTTTTGAATCCGGGCTGCCATGTCGGCCCCAGCCCCACCAGCCCCTGGCTGCCCCGCCCTCTCGGCGCCGCGCGCACGTCGTGGGGAAGGACTTGGGCGGCTTGGGCGGCCTGGAGAGCCCACCGCAGGCGCCGCATCAACCGCCCCAAGACCGCTGTGTGCCTTGGTCGCCGCCGTGGTCCCTGCGATGAACCCCGTCGCGCCTTCCGCGGCCTCGCCCCCCCACTCACCCCCCTCCGCCGCATGAGCCCAGCAGCCAGCAGCGCCCCCACTACCACAAGCGCGACCAGCAGCACGCGCCGCCTCTCCCGCGGATACCTGCGCGCCATGGCTCGGCTAACTCTTCAGCAGAGTTAAATGGCTCATTCGCCGCTGAGCAGCAGTGGCGCAGCGTCAGCGGCTGGCGTCTGCTGGTGTCTGCTGGCAGCCAGCCAACAAACGAACAAGTTCGCCGCTGACCACTGACTCGCGAGCGAACAACCACCCACAACGGCTCAGACTCCACCATCATGACGCGCGTCGTGGCCATCGCGG
Source organism: Thecamonas trahens ATCC 50062 (assembly GCF_000142905.1). NCBI lineage: Eukaryota > Apusomonadida > Apusomonadidae > Thecamonas > Thecamonas trahens. The sequence goes on from NW_013657661.1 coordinate 232,414, forward strand.
CAGCCGCAGCACTGATACTCGGCCTGGTATCTAGCGTCATGGGCTTTGCTGCCTCGCCGGGGCCTTTTCTCCCGCGCATCGACGTTACTCTCCCGCCGCCACCGCCACAGGCCGTCGCCTGGCAGGTGCGGGCTGCGCTCGTGAGCCGCACTGTCGCGGGCTCGTCGCCGCCGCAGGCCCTGGGCCAGCTCTTCCGCACCACCCTCACCGGCGACCTTGACTCGTGGCCGTATGCACCCGAAGATCCCACCCATCTACAGGAGCTCTCGATCTGGGTCAATGCCACCTCTGGCATGCTCGAGATCTGGACTCTCGCCCTTTTGCCTCACGTCATTGTCTACTTTGATCTCGACTCGAACAAGTCGACCGGCTTTGCCTACCACGGCATGCCCATCGGCGCCGACTTTCGCCTCGACATCACCGACGCCGGCGCCACAGCCTCGCTCTTCAACCCGGACTATCTGAGATCAACAGGGACGCCGACCTCAGCCGCCGCCTTTCCGCCCACCGGCGACAGCCTGTTTCCCGTCGCCGTCTCCGAGCTCGCGCCGGGCGTTGTGGCGCTCCACACTGAACTCCCGCTCGCCCTCCTCTATGGCTACATCCCGCCCGCCTCGCCGCGCGCTGCCCTCCCGCTCGCTCTCTACGCGGCAGCTCCGGCCTTTGACCTTGTCGCCACTCTGACCTTTGACACCCTCCCCACCCCGGGCTACGACGTCTCGTCGCCGATGTACATCTCGTTCGGGCCGGGCAGGACTGCCCGCCTGCCTGCCTCGCCGCCACCGCCGTCCCCGCTGCAACTCGGCGTCCCCGAGCTGCAGCTTGTCAACGATGCCAGCTACGCCCTCGTTCTGCTGTGGGAGGACGCCGGTGGCAACCTCGCCCTTTACGACCCGCTCGCCGAGCCGCTGGTGGTTACCCTGCCCCGAGCTCATGTCCGGACAGAAGTCACGCCGTTGGGCCAACTTTGTTTCGCGTCGTTCTGAGCCTCCCGCCGGTCATCCCCGCAGGAGCCTCGCTCATCGTCCTTCGCTCAGACGCCAACTACGTTCTCTCGCCGCACGACCGCAGCCCGGGCAGCGTCGCCGTCATCCTCTCGTCGGCGATGGGCGAGGCCGATGGCGGGCGAACCATCGAGCACCTCGACAATGACCCATTGCTCGCCCCCATCACGCCGTACTACTACACCGCGTACATTGTGACCGCGTCCGGCGACTACGTCGCCTCCAACTACGTCGCCCGCGACCGGTCCATCGGCTCGATCGTCCGCGGCCCCATCCCGGGCATATCGCCAGACTCGGACTACCTCGTCTTCTTCTCAGCCTGGACCGAAGACAACATTCGGACCGCGGAAAAGTACGACCTCGTCATCTGCCACCCAGGTGGTGGCTCGGCGCTCATCACCGCCGCCCAGGTCCGCGACATCCGTGACGGGCCCGACAACATCCTCGGCAACGCCGACGACACCATTGTCATCGGCTACATCTCGGTCGGGGAAGATTACGGCGAGCGCGGCGATGGATCCGGGATCAACAACCCGCGCAACACCTCGCTCCGCGCCGGCCTTAACACCGGCACCGGCCCGCTCACCTACGACTACACCACCGGTGAAGCGGTGTACACCAACAATGGCTATCCCTCGTTCTACGTCGACATGGTCGGCTCGTACTCGGATGCCGGCGGCTCGTTCATCGACTTTATCCCCGATGGCAAGCCCGACCAGAACACCGAGTGGGGCGGGCTGTACGTCAATCCAGGCGATCCGCTATGGTTCACCTTTCTCAAGGAGGCCTCGTACGTCTCGGTCGGCACCGCCGGACTCGACTACATCCTTGCCGAGCTCGGCATGGACGGCCTCTTCCTCGACACGCTCGGCGTCACTGCCCCATGGTCGTTCTGGCAGCCACCGTCCACAACGTCCGACTACTACTGGCTCCGCCACGGCGGCCTCGATCTCATTGCCCGCCTCGCCTACGAGTACCCGGACGCGGTGCTCATCGGTAACCGCCCGCTCCACTTTGCCTTTCCCGAGTTTGCCGGCTCGCGCTACGACGACTTTCGTTCGTACCTCAACGGCGTCTACTGGGAGTCGTGGGCCGCCGACATGAACTTTTGGTGGTCCGAGGCCTCGGGCCGCGTCTTCAATGACCAACTCGTTGCTGCCCAGGACAACGCCGATGGCCGTGGTTTTACAACCCTCGTCCTCGACTACTGGGCCGTCATGTTTGCCGCCCGTGAGTCGGGCGAGGCCCAGGGCGCACCCTGGTACGAGACGCCGCTGGAGTACGTCGCTGCCACCGAGTCGCTCGATTTCCCCACCCACATTGCGCCCTCGCGCTCGCTCGCTGAAATCGACGACGTTGTCTACAACATCCACCATCCCGAGGTCTACGGTGGCGCTCCGGACATTGCCGTTGTCTCGATCATCCCCGTCTTTCAGCGCTCGCTTGCCGACGCCGCCTCCGAGCCCATCCCGCACGCCACCCTCGTCAACGTCACCCTTGTCAACCGCGGCACGCCGCCGGCATCTCCGGCCGATCCGTTCAAGGGTACGCTCACTGTAGTCCACAACGGAGTCGAGCACTCACAGCACCAGGTCGCCTTTACCAGCGGCTACTATCTGCCTGGTTCGCGCGTTGTGGTCCAGGTCTCCATCCCACTCAACACCACCGGTGCTGTCATCGGCAACCACGTGTTTGTCGACGTGGTGCTTGATGCCTCGGCACCGGCTGAGCATGCCACCGCCAACAACCACGAAGACGTCCTGCTCGAGTCGTTCTTTTACGTCGTTCCGTCGCACGTGTACAGGCATGATCCGCCGCCAGACTTTGCTGTTGCGGGCCTCGCCATCGATCCGCCCGAGCCGGCCACCGGGAGCCGTTTGATCTCATCATCACCATCGCTAATGTGGGAGGTGGCATCGGGCAGTCGTCGCGTGCCTTTGTCTGGTCGTCGTTTGCTCTCGCGCAGGTAGGCAACATCGAGACGCCGTTCCTCCTTCCGGGCACACAAACATCCGTTGCCTTCACACATCCGCCCATTCCGCGGGCCGGCGAGTTCTCGCTCGCCGTTACCCTTGATGCCGTTCTCGCCGTCCCCGAGGCTGATGAGACCAACAACGAGGCGAGCCTGGCCCAGGTTGTTGTTGTCCAGCCGCCGACCCGCCTGGCACTCCCGGTGCCGGCGCTGACCACGACGGCGTCGGCCGCGACAAGCGTCTCGCATCTGCCGGCCGTTCTCGACTCTAACGCCGTCGACATTGTGGTTTTTCCGCTGCAGCCTCCACCGATCGCTCGCGCTTTTGGTCTCGCTCACGACAGCGTCTGCAGAAGCGCTCGACGCAGCTGACTTCTTCTTGTTTATCAACGCCGATGATGACGTGGCCACTGGGTACCTCAGCGGGTTTGACTTTCTCGTGCTCAACAGAAAGCTCTTCCGCCACGACTCGGCAGCAGGTCCCGGATGGGGCTGGATCAATGTCGACATTGCTCCCCATGACACGTCGGTCGAGCTCACGCTCGCATACCGCGACTCGTCTCGCCGCGCCCTGGATCTGGTGATCTCGACCTCGCTCCTGTTTGATGACCATCCGCTTGTCCTCTACGTCTACGCAACTCTCTCGCCACATACCCTTGCCGGCGATGGAATTCCAGACAGTTCGCCGTCAGATGTGACGAGCGGCGGGCGCGGACTTCCGCTGCGTCTCGGCTCGCCGTCGGCCTCGTCACTTCACAGTGGGTTTTCCGCAGCCCATGTTGCCGCTGTCTCGTCCGATGGCCGCGCCGCGCTGCTGGTCGACACGTCACCCACCAAGGTCTTTCTTCGGTACGACTCGGTCGCCACTGCAGGTGTCCTCCTTAACGTCATGTCAGACCTCGCTGTAGTCCTCGCATCCAGCGGACCAACGCCGGGTGTTGCGGTCTTTGACGGACAAATATGGATCTACGCCGGGGTCAACGGAAGTGATGCGACGACGGCATCGCCACCAGGCATCCGTGCCGCCCTTGGCATCGACCACAGCTGGCCGATGTGGAGAACAGGGCCAGCCGACGCCGTCACCATTGCCCAGTCGTACGCCACGGGCATCCTAGAGCTGGCGCTTGACGCGAGCGCAGTAGCCGATGCCGGCCTGTCGCTCCCGCCGACAGAGGCCGCGCCGCTCCTTGCCAAGATGGTGTTTGAGGCCGGTGCTCGGAACGCCGCGGATGCGGCCTGGCTCCCGGGACAATCAGCGCCTACAGGCAGCTCGGCCTTTGCTGCGATTCCCAACTGCGTTGATGGCCTGCGTGGGCCGGGCGAAGCCGGGCCCGACTGCGGCGGAGGCTGCCGCGCCCAGTGCGAGTACGCACTCGACTGTTTCAACGGCCTCCATGATGCCAGCGAGGAGGCCATCGACTGCGGAGGTATTTGCGGTTGGCCGTGTGTTCCCGCAGCTCCAGGATATCCAGACTGGGATGCTGCACCACGTCCGCCCGCTGCGGTGGCGCGGTACACGTTTGAGCGCACACCCGGCGTCGATGCCGGAGGTGACGTCACCTCGGCCACGCTGTCGCTTGGCAAGCACGCGGCGGTGGTCCGGCTGCGTGCCGATGGGGCCGACGCTGACTATCTGCTGCGACCGACGGCGTACGGAGGAACCGTGATTGTCTTTGTTGGGCTGGTCGGCGTCGACGGCTTCTCCACCGTTGGCGGGCCGGGCTTTGCCGCCACCATGGCCTTTATCAACTCAGAGCCGTTCTTCTACGATGGCTCGGGCACCGAGTGGGCGTGGACACGAGTCGCGGACAGTGAGCAGATCTCGCGGGCGGTCCTCGCCCCGATATCGGCTGGCGTCGACTTTATTATTTCGCGCCGCGATCTCAGCCGTGCTGCGGCTGAGCAAGGCGTCCTTGCCGACGAGCTGGTGGTTCATGTTGCCATCACCACATCGGGCGGCGAAAAGGCCGTTCCTGACGCCACCTCGTTCATGAGTATGAATCTGGCACCGCCACCAGTTGCTGCACCGCCGCCTCCCCCGGCACCTCCGGCACCACCGGCGCCGGTGCCTTCACCGCCGCCACCTCCAGCACCTCCAGCACCTCCAGCACCACCGCCGCTGCCATCGCCGCCGCCGCCGTCGCCGCCACCATCACCACCGCCGCCACCCCCATCGCCGCAGCCGCCACCGCCACCGCCATCGCCACCGCCGCCTCCATCACCACCGCCACCGCCGCCGTCACCACCGCCACCCGCCCCTCCGCTGGAGCAAGAGCTGGGCGTAGTGGTGGACGGTAGCGATGCCGAGTGGTCCGCGTTTTACCATCGCGACGTGGCCGACTCTCTCAGCGACGGCCTCAGCACGTTTTCTTCGGCATGGACAGCAATCGAAGCGCCCGGGCATGACTATGCGCGGCTCCGTTACACGTCGTCGCGGACATCGACGGCGGCTTTGCTCACGACTCACGGCCCGCGTGTGGCTGGCGGCTTTTCCGGAGCGCACGAGAGCATATTCTTTGCGCCTGGGGCGCCAACTGTGCCTTCAGCGGGCTATGAGGTGGTGCCGGGCGTGTATGCGGTGGCACTCATCTACGATGGTGTTGGATATGTGTACGATGGGCTCGACCGGTCGTCCGAGTGGAAGTGGCGTCGGTTGGCTGCCTCGATGTACGCCCACGCGCAGTCGGAGTTCCACACTGAGGTCTCTATTGCGCACCTAGTCTGGTCTGGAGTTATTCCGGCGGCAACGCACATGGAGATTTACGCCGAGCTGCGGTCGGATCGCGGGACGATTGGCAACCTGTATGACGATGTCAAGGACCGTGTGCCTGATGTTGGGCCACTGCCACCGCCATCACCACCGACAAGCCCTCCGCCGACCTCGCCGCCCGATATCGTCACGCCAGTAGTGCGGCTCGGCATCGATGGCAACGCTGGCGACTGGGCGCCGCTCATGTCGGGCAGCCCAGCGCCGCCAGTTCAAGTTGCTGTTGCTCATGACGTGGTTGGCGACCTGCAGCCGGCGCTGGGTCCATCGGCAGCTCGGCACTTTGCGAGCCGTGTCGCTGATCCACGCGACGATCTGCGCGAGGTCCTTGCAGCATCAGACGACTCTGTTGTGGCCGTCTTTGCCTCGACGCACGCGGCGACCGGAACCGTGCCGTCGTCGACATCCAGGTTCCAGATCTTTTTTGCCAGCCGTGGCAGCCCACGGGCAGGATACGCGCTCTCAGACGGCTACGTTGCTCTTGCGCTCATCGACCGTGGCATCGGATACGTTTACTCGGGCGCGAGTGTGTCGAGTGTTTGGTCGTGGATGCCGCTGCAGGACCCGTCGCTGCTGTTTTCGTTTGTCTCGCGCGGCAACGGGCTGGAGGCGTTTATGACTCGACGGGTCTGGTCGCACCTTCTTGTTGCTGGCGATGAGAGCGTCGAGCCTGTTGTCGGTCTCGTTGACGATGCCACTGGCCTGGCTGACTATGCACCAGACCTGAACGGGCTTGGGTATGGTGGGCCGCCGCCACCGGTAGAAGCGTCACCGCCGCCGCCACTTGTTTCCCCGCCGCCGCCGTTGGGCGGTACTGACGAAGCGCCGGGACGCGGCACAGACGCAAGCGATGACGAGTGGCTGCCACACGCCAGCGCGATCAGTGTCGCCGCTCTCGTTCTTGTTCTCCTGGCATGTCTTGCGCTGGCTGGCATGGTATGTTACGCTCGGCGCGGAGCCCGTGCAGACCGTGCGATCCAGAGTGCTGCGACCGCTAGTGTGTCCACAGATGCACGCAAGGACGAGACGCTAATGCGGACACCGACACAGGAAGCACCTAACATTTCCCTGCATCCTGCCTCTAGCAGCGAGAGTGCGGCGGGCGATGGCGGTAGCACGATTGAGGCGAATGGTAAGAGCAACGATGTCGATAACAGTGACGAGTCACTTGCCGACGCGGCGCGGTCAAGCTCGTCGTTCTCGCACTCGTCGGCGTCAAGTGAACGGCCTGAGGTGGCTGTGCCCCTCGGCAGTGGATCTCTTCCATCGATGACCGACTCAGAGCGGCGGAGCGAGCCGACGCGGCAGCCACCAGTCTTGGATGCGACGGCGGACAAAGAGGCCGCCACGGCGGATGGGCCCGCGAGACTGAGGCGCCGTCGCCTGCGGTGGCTCGCTGCATGACCTCCAGTCTCAGCTCGTCGCGGATGGGCTCGGAAGCTCGTCTTGCCGAGCGGCTTTCTGCGCTGCGGTCGATCTCAGCCAAGTTTACGCCGGACATGCTGTGGAGCGCACCGGCTAGCAGCGATAGAGCTCAAGCAGGCAGCGGCGAGCGGTCGCTGGCCGCGCTGCGTCGCGAGCGATTGGGCAGGACTAGCGGGCGGGCGCACACCAGCTCGAGCGCTGCCATGGCGCAGGCGGCGGTGTCCGCTGGTGCGGGCCACAGCGCGAGCAGCAGCATGCAGCGGTCGAACACGACGACCTTTGGGCCGGCCAGAAAGCCCCCGGCTGCAGCTGTGGGCCGGGTCAAGTCGGTTGCTTTCGTCCTGCCGGGCGAGCCGAAACCCGTGCGCCAGTCATCGCCGCTTGCACAGGGAGCCGCGCCGCGAGCAGCTGCTGTGCTGAGCAGACCTGACGGAGCCAAGTTTGGCCGAGCCCAGTCTGTAGCATTTGCCGAGGCCGCCGCTCCCCACAGTATGCGGACGTTCTCGAGCGTGGCAGACGTGGCTAGCGCCAGGGGCACAACGCGTCTTCGCCCGATGCAGTTTGATCCACCTGCGCCTGTAGCCCACCACGGGCTTGGCATCTCCTCGGACAGTGATACGTTTGGAGAGTCGGACGAGACGGAGGCGAACGGCGAAGCAGATTCTGCTGCTGCTGTGGAGTCCGACAGCGAGCTCGCTTTGTCGTCTGCAGACATCAGTGTCTCCAGCGCTGTTGAGCACAATGGTGACGGGTTCGATATCCCCGACGTCCCCGACGTCCGCGACGTCCCCGATGACCCCGACGTCCCTGACGTCTTTGATGATGACTCGCATCTGCCGATCCAGACGGACTCGATGGATGAGGCAATGCCTGAGGTCGGAAACGACAGTCCTAGTGACGACGACAATCCTAGTGACGACGACAATCCTAGTGACGACAACAATCCTAACGGCGACAACAATCCTAACGGCGACAACAATCCTAACGGCGACGATGAGGTGAGTGACGTCGGCGACACTGGCGACGTCGGCGACACTAGCGACGTCGACGACTCTGCGCCCCCTCCTGACTTTGCGATGCTCGAGGAGAACGGTACAACCGACACGCCTGGACTGCCTGCACACCCGATTGACGACGACACGAGCAGCATGAGCGAAGCGAGTAGGGCTGATGCCAAGTCGGCTATATAAAGCCCCTCCCCCCTCCCCCCTCCCTCCTTCGCCAAATGTTCCATTCGCCGAGTAGCTTGTTCCTCTGACCTCACCTGCGCTGCTGTACCACCACAAAACGTTGCACACCACCAGCACCAGCACCACCGCGCACCGACTCCACTCCACCCGTCTGTACCACCCGTAGCATGGACCTTGTCCAGTTTGTCGCCCCGTGGGCTTGGGCGTGCAGCGCAGCGGCGTTCTTCGGCGCCGTCTACCTCGTCTCGCGCATCCGGGTTGTGCCGCGGACGCAGATTCTGGTCGTGGAGCACATGGGCAACGTGACACGGACGCTGAGCAACACCATCGCGTTTCTCTGGCCGTTGGAGCGCGAGCGTGAGTTCTGGTGGTCGTGGGACGGGACGCAACCGTCACGGCGGGTGGCGCTGCCGCTGACGGAGCAGTCGCTGGACCCGCCGTCACTCGAGGTCCGGGCCCGCTCGTACCCGTGCGAGGTCGACATTCTCGTGCGGTACCGCATCACGGACGCTGCACGGGCGGCAGAGACGTCGGACGACCCGCTGCGGGCAACAATGGTGACGATTACCTCGCGGCTCCGCGAGGCCTGCTCTCAGAGGTCGTGGTCCGAGATCGACAAGTCGCGGGCCTCGCTCGCTGCCGAGCTGGTCGAATCGCTCAACACCATCACCGAGGCGCGCTACGGCATCACCATTTCAGAGGTGGTCATCGAGGGCGTGAGCGTCAATAAGGCCGTGGCCAAATCGTTCCAGGCTCAGTTCCAGAAGGATGCCGAGCTTGAGGCCGAGATGCGCAACACGCAGCGCCGCCGCGAGCTCGCGCTGTACGAGGAGGAGACCAAGACCCGACTGCAGGAGGCCGAGCTTGAGCGAGCACGGAGCCGCAACGTCCTCGAGGCCGAGAAGCTCCGTGTGCTCGCTGATGCGGGCGTCGATCTCTCTACATACTTTATGGCGCAGTCGTACGCCAAGCTTGCCGAGGCTGTTGCTGCCGGGCAGGTCCACACGCTGGTGCTGGGAGCCAACGGGCTCCCGCACCTGGCGCCGAACCAGTAACCGTAAACCTTGGTCGAAAAGAGACGGCTGCTACAGCGAGATACCGAGGTCGCCGATCTGTGTCAGCGGATCGCGGCCATTACCATGGATAAAGGCAGCGTTGGCGAGAGCGCGGCCGCGCGCGCGGTCGAGCGGATCGGCATCCATGTCGAGCTTGGCCCACGCGTCGTCGGCGAGGTCCTTGCACAGCGCGTACGAGTAGTAGGCGGCACCGTAGGTGACAAGGTGGGTGAACTGAGCGTGGCGGACCGAGGCGGGATCGCAGACAACGGCCGAGTGCTTGGCGCGAACGTCTGCAGCGAGCGAGGTGGACCAGCCTGGGCCGAGCGTCTCCCCGCTCGCATCAGCGCGAGCGTGGGCGAGGTGGAGGTGGATGTCGAGGAGAGCGAGCGAGACCTGGTCCTGCTCGTTGAGCGCCTGCGACGAGAGCGACTTGGCGACGTGAGCGTCAAAGAGCTCGCGCGGCAGCGGCGCGCCGGTCTGATAGTGCTTGCAGAACTGCGAGAGGACCGGCCACGAGCGGGCGTACTTTCAAAGAACGACGACGGGAACTCGACAAAGTCGAGCGGAACCCTGGTGCCGGCCACGTGATGGAACTGGGTCCGCGCCATCATCGAGTGTAGGCCGTGGCCAAACTCGTGGAAGAGCGTCTGCAGTTCCGAGAGCGAGAGCAGCGACGCGCCGAGATCGTTGTCGACGCCACGGTGGCCAAAGTTGAAGACGAGCGCGACTTCGGGCGCCTGGTACTTGCCAGCCTCCGAGCCCGAGTCGAGGTCAAGGAAGGCTGTGTCCGGCGCGCAAGCATCACGCTTCGGCGGAAGCCACGACGTTGACAGCGAGCGACCCGAGACAACGTTGAGGTGGACAGCGCCGCCGGTTTTGCCCGCCCGCGGCCAAGGGTCGACATACATCGAGCCGACGAGCTCACCGTCGCTTGTGAGAACCTCAAATTTGAGCACGGTAGATGCAACGGTCTCGCCCGCGCGCGGGGTGGCAGCCACCAGCTTGAGGCCAAAGAGCTGCTCAGTGACGTGTGCGACGCCAGCAAGCCCAGCCCGCAGCGACAGGTACGGCGCAATGGGCTGCGAAGCGAGTGACTGGGCACCGAGTTGCTCGCGCCGGACAGCGGCATAGTGCGCGCGGTCAACGCCCGGAATGGTGAGCGGCTGGTCTGACGAGAGCTGATCGGTGACCTCGGACGGGCCCTCGGTCTCGAGCTTGAGCTGGAGGAGCTCAGCAATCTCGGGCTGGACGGTGGTGCTGAGCTTGGCGGAGACGGCTTCCAGCTTGGCCTGCGCCCGCTCGGGATTGCGCAGCATCCGCTCCTCAGCGGTGAACGCGGCATACGAGGGCTTGCCGAGGAGCTTAGCCGTGGCGTGGCGGACAGCAAGGAGCTCCTCGAGAACTGGCACGTTATGATCAAGCGCGGCCTGGTAGGCGGCAAAGGCCTTGGCGCGGGTGGCGGCATCGCGCGAAGTCGAGGCCATGGCGAAGAGGCCTGCGGGGACGGCGAGGCCGACGCGGCAGCGACCACATTGCTCTGGAAGCGCGACGAGAGGTCAAAGCCACGGGAGAGTAGGCCGCGCAGCTGCTGGGCATCGTCGGCTTCGAGCAGCACGCCGTGGCGCTCAAACTCCTCAGTGAAGAGAGAGGCGACGCGGGCCTGCTCGGGCGTGAGCTTGGCCATGGTCTCTGGCGAGCCTGTCACATCCTTGGCCACGCGGTAGAGGCCGCGATGGGTGTTGAGATGGTACAGAAGAGTCATCAGCTTGTTGTTCTCGGCATCGGCCGCCGATGCCACCCGTTGCTCCGGATGAGTCGCCGCCAGCAGCGAGAGCCAGTCCACCGCCAGGCAGAGGGTGTTGGAGATGGAGTCGATGGCAAAGACCGCCTCCACCGGCTCCGCCCGCACCTCGGCCGTGCTTCGCCCTACCAGCGCCTCGATCTGCTCCTGCGCTGACGTCACCGCGTCCTCAGCCAGCCGCTGCAGCGCCTCGGGCGACGCTACCCCGCTCGCCGCCCGCGGCCTCGGCCTCGACCGTCCGACGCCCGCAGCCGCGCCTACAGCGCCTACTGCACCAACCGCCTGCCACCCCTGCCTGCTCACCCGAGCCACCCACTGCGCACTCCGCAACATGCTTGGGTTGTACTGAGCCGAGTGTGCTGCTGCAGGCGAGACCGCGGCCACCCGCCCCAGCCTTGGGCCCCCGGGCGGTGGCGTCGTCGTGACGCGCCGAATGGATCGCAGCCGCATCGACCGGTTGGGACGCGGACGTTGGCCGATCACAGCTGGTCGGCGCGTGTGGCTTGGGTCTCGCCAGGGCAGCAGCCGTCCTGGGACCCACCAAGTCGGCTACTCCCTGACGACTGCCTCTGCATTGCCATCGATCGAAGTATGGCCCGTTGGATCGACGGCTTTCTCCAGAACCTCTGGCCCATGGAAGCCGCGCTCGAGCAACGGCGCATTTGACTCGGCCTCCACAGCAGCACGGCCTCCACCCTCGTGCGTCGCGCAGCTTCCGCATCGCCTGGCTATCGCCATGGACACACTTTGCTCTACCCTTATATGCCACATCTGCAGTCTGGGCGGGCGGCTGCGCCATGGGAGGCCTTCTGCGCCACGTTTCCGGCGTCTGGCGATGGGTTACCGCGCGACGGTGATGGGTTGGCCGATGCGCTTGCCGTCATCGTGGCGGCGCACGGCGACGGCGCCGAGCTTGTTCACAGCGGCCGCGACCGCACACCGGCTCCTTGCAACTATGCTCTACTGCGCCGGCTGTCATGGGATGCGGTCGACGCCTCGTTCTTCTCGGCCACCCTCCCCGCCCTCGTCGCCGCCGTCCACGCCCTCTCACAACACTATCCGGACGCGGACGCGGCGCCGGCACAAGTCGATGCCGCCGGCGACTCGACTGCGGCTACCTATACGAATGTTCTGGCACTCGTCGGCGCCGCGTTTTTCTCGCTCTTCCCGGCCGAGACCGGCTTCTCGCTCGCGCCGATCTTCTCCATGCGGGCAAACAAGGCCAAGGCGTATGCTGTGGTGGAGTACTTTGCGCGCTCACTCCACGATCCCCCGCGCCACGGCAGCCTCTCAGTGAGCCGCATCGCAATGCCAGATGCCGAAATACCAGACTGGGCTAACGCGCAAGACATACACATGGCGACAGCATCTGTGGCCATCTTTGACTCGGGCAACATCGAGGATAATGGCGGCGCCGCCGGCATGGTCCTCGCCGACTTTGCCAACCGCTTCCTCGGCGGCGCGGTGCTCACCCACGGCGCGGTGCAAGAGGAGATCTACTTTGGCGTTGTCTACCCGCAGCTGCTGGTAGCAAGGCTGCTCGCGCCGCGCCCGATGACAGCCGAAGAGGTCATCGTCATGGAGGGCGCCGAGCGGTTTTGCAACTACTCGGGCTACGCGCAGACGCTCAAGTTTGCCGGCTCGCACGTTGATGGCTCGCCGCGCCATCCCGAGTCCGGCTCGTTCCTCACACGGATTGTCGCTTTTGACGCCCTGCCTTTCTACTGCCGAGAGGACGCCAAGGCCCAGTGGAGCCGCGCCTGCATCGATCGCGAGCTGCGCAAGGCTCTGACCGCCTTTGCGCGCCACCGTTCCGATCCCGAGGAGCTGCCGCCTGTCGCGACCGGAAACTGGGGATGCGGCGCCTTTGGCGGATGCAAGCAGCTCAAGGCGTTGCTCCAGTGGATGGCTGCCGCCGCTGCAGGCCGACCGCTGGCGTACTTCACCTTTGGCGATGTAGAGCTGGCCGAGGCGTTCGAGGCGACGGTCGCCACCGTGGTGGCTAACTCGGCCACAGTTGCCGACCTCTACAGCTGGACCTGCAGCTACGGCGCGTCCATCGGAACCCTTTCCTCCGGCCGCGACCTGCTCAACTATGTGGCCCAACGGGCCATGGCGAGCGCATGAGCCTTCGACCGTGCCACTGCCCGCGCCCGCGCCGCTGCTCGGGACGCTACCGAGTGCATGACTCCAAAGTAAACGATGGGGAGAGTAAAGATGCCCAGGGCGACTGCAGCAATGATGAGTGCGCCGTTGGCCGGCGCCGCACACTGGCCTTGTTAAAGCCGTGGACAACGCCGGCAACGGCGAGCCCGACCGCAGCAGCACCGACAACAATGGTGGCGAGCCCGACCTTGCCGGCCGGCGCCGCAAAGCCACCCGACAAGCTAGGCCCAACGTGGAGGACCGATGACCAAGCGACGACGCTGTAGAGCATGGGCAAGATGGCGATCGCGAAAACTGCCGTGGCAACGTCAAAGAACGACCGCAGCTGCGAGGAACAGACCTCGTCCTCGGCATCGGGCGACGACGCCGGCGTGCGCGGCACGGTGCTGTAGACCCAGTAGACTGAGAGCGCGAGGCCCGCCACACCGAGCGCCATGTAGCCGACGGCGTAGAGCGCAAACCAGCCCATGACGCCGCGCGGATAGCCGGCAGCAGGAGGCGTTGGCGGGCGCAGCGCCTCGAGCGGCGGCATGGCAACGATGGCGCTTCGAGCCTCTGCCCGCGCTGCCAAGATCCGTGCTGTTGGCGTGGCCGGAGGCGGCTCAAAGCGCTGGCGCGGCTTGATTCGTGCGTGGTCGCGATGCGGGGCGACGGGCGGGAAGCCCCCGGGCGTGCCCGGCCCCGCCCGGCTCATGGGCGTCGCCGCCGCGTTAGGCGAGCGCGTGCTCGGCCAGACATGGGCGGCAGCTCGGCCTACACCGCCAAAAGGCGAGGGCAAGGGCGAGGCAGCAGCAGGCGTGCGCGAGCGGGCGAGGATGCGTCCGGTGGGTGTGGGCGGCGGCGGAAGCAGCGGGCGGCGGTGAGGTGGGACAGCGGCGGCGTGGGCTGCAGGCGGCGGTTGCCTAGCCGAGGACGCAGGCAGAGGTGACGCCTGCGGGAGCAGCGGCAGCGGTGCCGGAGACGGCAGGCCTGCGGGACGGAGTGGTCTGTGCGCAAGCGGGCTAGTTGTGGGCTGGACACGGACCATGGCGGCTCCAGAGAGGCGTGTATTGCAGCGGTAACCGCCGCCAGGCTCGGACGGCTCCGGGCACTCGCCGTGACGAGTGGTGGCGCAGAGCGTCGTCATGGGCGCGGCGGTTGCAGTCGCAGGGGCTATCACTGGAGGCTACAGGGGCCGGAGGCGGCGCACGGAGCTAGCTCAGCGCAGCCTGCACCAGCGCAATGGCCTTGTCATGGTCGATGAACTTGGCCTTGCGCGGCGGCTTCTTGATGGCAAAGCCCGACCAGAGCGGCTCGTCGGGCGCGCCGTCAGGCCCACCGGCGATGAGGACGATTTCAAACGAGCCACGCCGCGGGCGGCTCCCGGCCGGCACCAGCGCCGGCGGGTTGACCACCACCTCATGGTCAGGGAACGCGCCGGCCAGAGCATCGCGGAGCTCGTTGGCCTTGCGCGCATACGTGCGTCACGAGTAGCATCGTTCAATGCCGATCACCGTCCCGCCCGTCGCCTTGCCCTTCTTGGTCGCCACAGCCTTGGTCGCCGTCTTGGCCTTGGGCTTGGTCTTGGTCTTGGTCGCCGTCTTGGCCTTGGTCTTGGTCTTGGCCTTGGTCTTGGTCTTGGTCTTGGTCGCCGTCACCCCAGTCGCCCTCTCCGTTGCGGACCCAGGGGCCGCACGGGCCAGCGGCTTGTTCCGCTTGCTCCGACGCAGCACGGGCGCAGCCTCAGCCTCACGCTTGGGCATGTTGCAGTCGTAGTAGAGTGGTGCAATGAGCTGGCCTGACCTCCCCCCCTCCCCTCTCCCCCCCCCCCCCCTGCAGGCTGCACTTTGCCCATTCTTTGGCTGGCGGAATCATTCGGTGGCCGCTCTTCTCGCCCCTCTCTCCCCCCCTCTCCCCCCCCCCTTGCACCATCCACAGATCATCAAGACAAAGTTTACGATCACCGCTTACGCTTATTGCACACAAACTTGTGCTCCTTCCATGCCCGCTTCTGGCAGGTGCGTGAGCAGTAGACGACCTTGTGGCAGCCGGCGCACTCTTGCAGCGTTGTGGAGCTCTTAAAGCAGGCCCCGCATCGCGGCGCGTCGAGGAGCGCCACGATGTTGAGGTAGCCCTTGACCGACGCGGCTTTGCGGGCCTTGCCGCGGGGGTCGACGGCACCGGCCTCAAGAAGCAGCTCGACAACCTCAGCATTGCCACGGTCGGATGCGATCTGCAGCGGCGTCGCGCCGTCCTTGGCGGCGGCGACGTTGACCTTGATGCCCTCGTACGAGAGCAGCTCCTGCACAACGTCGCGTCGATTCTCGTATGACGCCGCGTGGAGCGGGGTGACACCCTGCTCGGCGGCGGCGTTGACGTGGACGCCAGGGACCGAGAGCAGGGCCCGGACTGAGAGCAGCCGGCCCTTGTCGGCCGCCATGTGCAGCGGAAGGTACCCGTGACGGTCGGCAATGTTGACGTTGACCCGCGAGTCGTGGACGAGCAGCTCGCACACCTTGTGCTTGCCGTGCATGGCAGCCACCAGCAGCGGTGTCCGCGACTCTTTGTCCATGGCGTTGACGTCGAGCGCCGGCGCGAGGAGGAGGACGCGCACGACCTCGGCGTTGCCTCGGTAGGCCGCGGCGTGCAGCGGGGTGAGGCCCATCTCGGCCGGCGCGTTGATGTTGCATTCAGGGTTGTCCAGCAGCGTCATGACCACGTCGAGGTTGTTCTTGTCCACTGCAATGTGGCACGGCGTGTACTTGTGCGAGTCCGGCAGGTTGACGTCGATGTTGCGCCCGCGCGCGAGCAGGTCGGCCACCACCGCCTCATGGTTGTGCATTGCCGCTGTGTAGAGGGCGGTGCACATGTGACGGTTGAGGATGTTGACGTCGAGGTCGTGGCGGTCGAGGAGGGCGGCCACAACGCCGGCGTGGCCCTTGGCTGCCGCGTAGTGCAGCGCAGTGAGGCCGTCCTTGGCGTTTTTGGCGTTGACGTCGAGAGCCGGAATGGCCACCAGTTCGCGAACGACCCCGGTGTGGCCGTACTCGGCGGCAGACTGCAGGATGGAGAACTCGTCGGCGGCCACGTCATTGACCGCCTCCGGCTCGCACACTTCTAGCAGCAGTCGCACAATCTCGGAAGAGCCCTTGTCGGCTGCCACGCGCAGCGGCGTCTTGCCGTTGATGCTCTCCACCGGCGACACGTTGATGCCTGGCATGGAGAGCAGCTTGCGCACCGTTTTGACGTCTGACCGCTGCGCCGCAAAGTACAGCAGTGTGATTCCGTCCTGGTCCGAGCAGTTGACGTCGACGCCGTCGGCAGAGAGAATGACGTCGAGTACCTCGGCTGACGACGCCATCAGCAGCGGCGTGCAGTTCATGTGCCCGACTGCGTTGAGGTCCACCCGCGGGTGCGAGACCAGCGACGCCACCACGTCGACGTATCCAAGTGCGGCCGCTACATGCAGCGGCGTGTTCATGTCGCCCGTCAGGTTGACGTCGATATCCGGGGCCGTGAGAAGAACGTCGACCGCCGCCACGTGGTTACGCTCCGCTGCCATGTACAGCGGCGAGCAGCCCATCTTCGAGATCGAGTTGACGTCTATGACTGGACCCGAGAGCGGCGACGAGAGCAGGAGCTCGATAACCTCGGCCTGGCCCCACCCAGCGGCAAAGTGCAGCGCAGACGCCCCGTCGTAGTTGCGCGCGTTGACGTCCAGATCCTCGAGGTGGAGGAGGAACTCGACCAGCGTCACGTCACCGCGCCATGCCGCCTCCATAAACAGCGACAGATTGCCCTTGTCGGTCACCACGTTGACGTCGACGCACGACGAGAGCAGCGCCGCGCGCTGCTCAGGCCGTCCGCACTCGGCCCGCGCAAGGTGCTGCGCCACGAGCGAGAACCGCTCGTATGTCGAGTACCGGCGCACAAAGGCCTCGGTTGCGCCCGAGACCGTAAACTTTTGGCGCGCCTCGGGCCGGATCGTCGCCACAAAGGCATCCAACTGCGCCTGGAGCGCGTCGGCGCCCGAGATCCGCGACGTCTCGGTGAGGAACGATGCCGTGATCCACACCACGGCTAGCACCGCGTGTGCGAGTCCTTTGCCGTCAGCCAAAAGCTCATCCTGCCCATCGAGCCACTCTAGCAGCGCCGCGTGCGCCACAGACATCCGCACCTGCGCCGTCGGATACCGCAGGTACGGGTCGCGGAACGAATACGGGACCAGAAAGTTGTCCTCCATGTATGTCAGTGCGTCATCCGGGCCTTCACCGCCGTCGCCGGCCCCAGCGTTGCTCGCGCTGCCGGTGGGCAGCTTGGCGCTCGCGCCGCCCTCGACCTTGCTTGGGGTCTCGTACTCGTACTCGTACTCGTACTCGTCCGAGTCGGCAATCTCAGTGACGCCGTGGTCGAGGTCGAGCTTGTCGAGCGCCTCCTCGGCGCTGCGCCTGACCCGCTTGCGGCAGCGTACCCGCGAACGCTTCGGCTGGCCGCTCTCACCCGCCGCTCGCGCCGGCTTGCTCTCGCCGCCCTCGCTCTCGGCCAGGTCTAGCAGCGGGTCCAGCTGCGTCTCCAGCAGCGGCATCAGCTGGCCCTCGAGCAGCGCAAGGCTCTGCGTCCGCGAGGCAAACATGATCTGAGGGTACGTCAGGTCCATGGCGTCGAGCAGGAGCGTCGGCGAGAGAAGCTGGACAGAGGTGAGGACCATGGCGAGGGCAAGGACCGCTGGCTGGCGCGTCTCCAGCAGCGCGTCGTAGAGCGGCGCCGAAGGCGGGAGCGAGAGGCACAGTGCCTTCTCGTACACCAGCCACTGGTAAAAGTCGAGCTCAGGCTCGTCGACCAGCCGCCGCAGGCCGTCCATGTCGGTCACCGGGTCGCACCAGTAGTAGAGCGTGTGGAGTTGGAAGAGTGAGAGCCGGTGTGGTCCCGTCCGGACCGTGAGCAGCGAGTGGAAGAGCTCACGCATGGCGGGATCCTTGAGCAGCGCGCTCGGCTGCGCCGCGCCCGGATGCGCCGGCCCACTTGCCGCCAGCCCGCCTGTGAGCGGCCCCCCCGAGCCCTCCAGCGCAGCCTCGTACTGGACGAGCGCTTCGAGAACGTCGACTGGGTCGAGATCGAGGTTGACCGTCCCACACAGCCCGCCAAACCGTGATGGTAGCGCCGCTGGCGCAAAGCACGGCTGCGGGAGAACTGCAGCCGGAGCTCCGCTTGCATCGCCGGCTGTCGAGATGACCAACCGGAACTGCGGCGGGAAGGCTTCCTCGGGCGTCGCCGCAAGGATCGAGTGGATGGTATGGAGGCCACAGGTTGGCGCCTTGTCTGGGAGCGCGAGCGACTCGTCGAGCCCGTCCAGGACCAGTACAACCATGGTCGAGAGCCGATCGTCGGCGAGCGTTGCGTTGTGCTTGGAGACCGCCGCGAGCTCGGTAAAGTACGCCGATAGCGGGGCGAGGACCGCCTTTTCGAACACCTTGACCGGGTTTCGGGCCACGTTGCCTGGGGAGAGGAGCTTGCGGACCCGGTGGAGCGCGTCGCGCAGGTGCGGGATGGCACGCACAAGCTGTGCCGAGATGCCGTGGATAAAGTAGTACGGCTCGAGCGAGTCGAGATCGCGCACGTCGCAGAACCAGTGCAGCACCGTCGTCGACGGCGCGAGGTACCGGTACGCGTCGAGCACAAACCGCGAAAGGAACGACGTCTTGCCGCAACCCGGCGAGCCAACCACATACAGCGCAGCAGGCACTGCCGGGCCGGCGTACAGTTCGTCGACCAGAGGCGTGTCGCCTTCTTCCTCGGCCTTGGTCTCATCGCTCCCACTGGCCTCGCTCTTGGCCTCGGCCTCGCTTCCGCCGGCTGGCTGTTGGGCCTTGGCCATCATGCAGAACAGCTGAGTTAGGTCGTCGGCCCGCTCAGTGTCGTAGGTAAAGAGTGCGACCGAGCGTGAGTCCGGAATGTCGGCCTCGTCAAAGGTGGGCGAGCCGGCGGAGAGCCGCGAGACCGCGGTCTCGTCGACCACACCCTTGGCCGTCGACTGCGGCGCACTGCCGCTGCTCCCGCTCGCGCTTCCACTCCGCGGCTCACCGCGCTCATCGGCGCGCATCGAGTTCCAGTTGATGATGACCAGGTCAGAGGGAGCCGTGTTGGTGGCGGCCCAGGCCTCAATCTCGGCAGCGCGAGTGTTGAGCGAGGCGACGGCGTCGGGCGCGTCGCCGGCGGCGGTCGACGGCGGGACCCCGATGTGAACCACCAGGCCGCCGTTCTGCTGGTTGGACGCAGCGTTGAGCGTCCGCGTTGTGGTCGACGTCGTGATGTTGCGATGGCGCGAGACACGGGCATCGCCTGACGGCTCCAGCCGGCCCAGACCCTCCGACTCGGCAGCCTCGGACTCGGCGGCGGACGCCAGCGGCGCCCGCGGCGGAATGTAGATGAGCTTGGCCAGGTCCACGTCAGCAACAGGGCCAGCACAGTCTCGTGCCGTCACCAGCAGCTCTGACCGCTGCTTATCGGTGAGGGCGAGGGCGACAATCGAAGTATACATCGACGGGTCAGGCACGTACACGGCCTTCTCCTGCATGTACTCGTCAAAGTCGGCCTCGCACAAGTGCTGCAAGACCCGGACCGACATGTCATTCTCGTCAAAGGCTTCCAGCGACTCGGGGTCGAGCGCCGACGCCAGCAACCGGGTGTTGACCGACGCGTCGTCGTCCATGTCGACGTCGGTGGGCCCGGCCTCGATGTCCAGCCGGGTCACACTATGCCGTTTGTATGCAGCCAGCGTCGGAATGCAGTGGTACGACGCCGCGTCGGTCGCAGACGCCAGGTCGCCAGCCGCCGCCACGGGCGCCTGCGTCACCACCGACGCCTTGATCTTGGACGACCGGATGGCGAGCGGCCGCATCGGGTTCATCGGGCCGGCCCCTGCTCGGCCACTGCCGTCGCCGGCGACGCTACCACCTTCGTCACTTCCAGCAGTGACCATCACCCGCTCGCTCGGGCCCAGGGCGGCCTGCGCGTTCATCAGCGAGTCGACGTCGGATCGGGCAGCAGTCGGCTGAGGGCCCCCCCTTGGGGCGGTGAGCCGGGCAAGTACCTTCAGATCATCGTGGTTGAGGTTCTCGGGATTTCGGATCATGGTGGCCAAGTCCTTCTCGCCGCCCTGGTACACCACCGACTTGGGGTGCGGACCGAGCGCCGACGCCGGCAGCAGTGTCGGCGCCGGCGGCAGCGGCTCGGCATCTGACGACGTTGGCGTGTCGTCGGCAAGAGCCGGAGCGTCATCACCTTGGGCGTCGGCGTTGAGCTGCGTCGGCTGTGCGGGCTGTGCGGCCGTCTTGCTGGCACCGTCATCCCAGAACCGCTCGAGGGCGACCATCATCTTGGGTCGCGGGAGCGCATGGTCCTTGAGCGACTTGTACGAGGCGATGATGGCGGCGTTGGCGTGGAGATGCGCTTCGACGTATGTGGCGTCGTACAGGACAAGGTTCTCCAGAAAGGTCTTAAAGTAGACGAAACCGTCCTTGGGCCGAAAGTCTGGCGAGTCGATGCCGACCGAGGCGTGGACGCCTGTTGAGCAGAGCAGCGCAATCCGCTTTGACTCGGGCGTGTTGAACAGGCAGCACCGGATGTTGTTGTTGCGGAAGAGCGAGCGGAGAATGACCTTCTCGGCGTTGGGTTGTTGACCAGGTACGACGAGACCGGAATGCCGTCCATGTCGCCAAAGGCCGAGATGTGGAAGATGTGCGGCTGGTACGCATCAACATACCGCGAGATGTCGTCGAGGCTCTGAAGCTCCTTGGCCACCAGCACAAAGGTGACGTCCGCCGGCGGTGTGGTGTTGAGCGCGGCCTTGCCAGGCTCGGCCGCCTCCTTGGTCTCAGGCAGCTGCAGCTCGTCGGCGCCGTCGGGCAGCAAGCCGTCGGCATGATGCACGGCAGCCATAGCCGTCTTCAGCTGCTCGACCGTCTCTGGCGGGCCAGCAGCGCCGGCAGCGGGCGCGGCGACCCGAGCGAGGGTAACCCCGTCGGCCGAGTGGATAATCACGTCGGGCTCGTGGACGTGGCGGACGAGGAGGGCATGGGCAAAGCGGGAGACAATATGGTTGACCCACTCTGCCGAGTTTGGGTACTGCGTCGACGCGTCAACACCCGGGCGAGCCTCCACAGTGGTAGCAAACTGTGAGCGGGCATACAGCCAGAGTACGACCACTCTGTTGTCGTCGCCGAAGAAGTATTCAAGCCCCGGGTTGTCCGACGGCTCGTTGGGGTCCACGTCGTCCCACTTGGAGTCGACAATGTCCGAGATGGACGCCATTCCGCCTGCTCGTGTACCCTTGCCTGCAAGCTCTGTCTCGTTGGGAGGGGGGCGGGGGGGGGGGTGAAGGGGAGGGGAGGGAGAGGTGTATCCCAGCAGCTGAGAGTTGAGCGCAGAGCGGTGAGAGTCACAGCAAAGTCGAGTAGCAGACCACAGCAGACGGTAGCAGCATCCGTTGCCTGCTCGATCGCCCGGCCACCAGCCGGCAGTCGGCAGCATTGAGTCGATGCTACAAAACCATGCTCCGGCTTGACGGCACTCGCGATCGCTTTGGCATGGCTCCTTGCTGCTGCCTCTGCAACTCCTTGCCTCTGCACCTCCCGCAGTCTGGCTATACCCCACTTCCTTCCCCGCCCACACCACCACCACTCTCACAACTACAGCCACTGCCTACCACCCTCCCCCTTCCCACACCTCGGGACAGAGCGCCATGAACGAGTCGGGCGAGTCCGCCTTTGAGGGCCTCTCGCTGGATTCCGTCGACCTCGACTTGGGTCTGGGCATGGGCATGGACATGGGCGTGGTTATGGGCATGAATGACGACGGCGGACATGGCGATCTGCCGACGGGAGAGGGAGGGTCACTGCTGTCGGACCTGGACCTCCCCACCATGGGCATGGGCATTGAGCCGGCAGCATCGCCGGCGCCGCCCACGGGCCTTACCCACCTCGACCTGAGCATGCTCGGCTCGCACGACTCGCCGCCGCGCTCGCTGCATCCGGCACTGGTGGCGGCAACGCCTGCAGGCTCCATTCCGTCGACGCCGCTACGGATGGCGCCGTCGGGTCCGACGACCCCGCGCTCGGCACGCGGCGGCCATCCGCACATGGTGGGCACGCCGCGGACGCCGTCGTTTCCGCCGACCACCTTTGACGGTGGCCTGCTTCCGGGCTCGGGCCTGCACGTGGCCGAGGCTGCCGCCGAGCGGCTGAACCTCGAGCTTAATCATGCGTCGATGGCGCGGTACTCGGTCAACGGGCTGGAGGGCATGGTTCCGCCATCGCCGTTTGCGTCACCGTCGATGCGACGCGCGTCGACCACCGATCCGCGCCAGTCACTCGCCTATGTTGCCGGCACCTCGGGTCTCTCGTCGATGGCCCAGTCGGACTCGAATGGTCTGGGCGCCTCGCCGTCGCACCACCTCTCGCGCGTTGCCGAGTACCCGGATACTGTCAGAGCCGGGCTGGCGGCGTCGAGCTCGCTCCCCGACGAGCTCTCGTCCGGTGCCACCTCGAGCATCCTCGACATGATGCTCTCGGATGCCATCGAGAGCGAGCCTGTGCCCGAGGCCCCGCCGCAGCTCAAGTACGTCCGCAGACGAACCGGCAAGTCGTCCATCCCGCGCCTCGCCGGCTCGAGCGGCGGCAAGCTCAAGCTCGCCTCGTCGTCCAAGGCTGGTTCCAAGCGCAAGCGCTCTACATCACACTCCGCCGCTGCCGCTGCCCTCTCCACCACTCCCCTCTTCCCGATCCCAGAGCCGCCGCGCAAGAAGCCGATGCCGGCAAAGTCGGCCGCCGCCCCGCAGATGACCCGCGCCGCTGCCCTCGCCTCGCATTCAGAGACCTTTGTCCCACCGAAGGCCTCCCACTCACGGGTCTATGAAGTCGAAGTACTCGGCACCAAGCTCGTCAACGGCGTCTGCTTCCACCTCGTCCACTACGTCGGATTTCCCTCCACATACGATACCTGGCAGGCCTCGTCATCGCTTCAGGTCCTCGAGATGCAGCTCGCCTCGGCCGCCTCCTAACGGCAGCATTGAACCCACAATGCGTCGATGCATATAATACTGCGCCTGCCAGCCACAGCAGCAATCCAATCCCCCCCCCCCCCCAC